>NW_016804051.1:3624569-3667502 GCF_001698545.2 Rhinopithecus bieti
CCGCCCGCCTCGGCCTCCCAAAGTGCTGGGATTACAGGCTTGAGCCACCGCACCCGGCCACTACTACTTTCTTCATATACTTATTTGTTCACACATGATCTAAGAAGCCTTTTATAATCATTGTACTGACACTGGGCTTTTTGATGACAGAAAATCAAAGGTTCCCAGTTTGGGAGCAACTTTTCTGCATAAATAAGTGCAGCATCAGTGTATTTTGAGGCTACGTAAAGAACCTTTAGTTAAGCGGTAAAACTGAGTTATTTTTAAGGAAGCTGATGTCAAGGACTGGACCCAGAGACTAAGAATATTATAATAGACACCCCGGCTCACCACCAAAAACCCAGCAAGAGACTTTGTGATATTTATGTTTAAAGACTGCACCAGCAGGACCACATTTATGAGGCTTTTGCAAGTGAAGTACACCAATCATGAGCAGAAGGCTCAGCTCAGGCTAACAACATCTTATCTTTCTCTTCGTCATTTATGGGATCCCTGTTGGCCTTTGAGTATTGTCTATGGACTGGAAATGTATGACATAAATCTTTACTAGTCTTTTTAAAAGAGACTTTGATTGTCTCAAGGGAAAGTTTCATTGGGTCAATTCCATCCAGGAACCTCAAGTCATTATAGCATAAAGAATATAGGTCATATTTATCATCAGAGTCTGGATAAACCTTTTCTAAGCATGATTCTTCTTCACTGAGATACAAACATTTCTTTCATAATCACTAATTTTATATTTAGTTTTGTTCTTAGAGGGAAGTAATTTTTAATGTGATGGAAGGTAGTATCTTGGTGGCTCACTCTTTTCTCTTCCTCTTCATTGTCATACATATCTTCCATTGTCCCCTGTCTCCGCAGCATGTTCATAAAATTTAGATCAGATCATCTTACAACGTTATTTTTTAGACTTTTTAGTATGTATTATTTTTCCCACAAGAGTGTATTTCCTGAATATCTGATTCCTGCTTATAATTTGCTCATCTATTGTTTTCCAAAATGTCTGCCAACAATAAATGCATCATAAATAGTTGTTGGCTAAATGTATGAATAAATACAATTGCTATTATAAAATATGTCATTCACATCTTTCTTTAAAAAAAAAAAACTCAGGAGACCTTAAACCTCCCCTTTAACTCTCCATTGTTTCCTGAACTGAATGCTGTCTTTCACATCCTATCCCTAACACCTTCTACAATCATTTCCCTATAATTCCATGATTATAGGGAATTATAATCCCTATAATTATAATCCCTGTGTTCCTGCTAACCTGAACTTCTTTTTATTCCTAAAAGAAAAGATAATCTTCTATAACTTTGAAAGTTCTTCCTGTCTTTTCCATTTGTGAATGTAAATTTATCCTTCAAAATACAGATCAAATGTTACCTCCTTGTGAATCCTTACTTGGTTCTCCAGAGTGACTCTTCGTTAGTACTTAAGTGACACTTTGTAACTATCTCTACTATATCAACCACATTGGAAATACAATAGTGGAATTATTTGCTCATCTGGCATCCCACAACAAACACACAAACACCACACACACCCCATACAAACCTCTCTGAACATAGATATTACATCTTATTTCTTATACCTAACTAAGCACCCAGTATAGTACTTGAAAGATAATTAGGTATTAAACGTGTATTTGCTAAATGAAAGAATAATTAAAATGATGAATGAGTGAATGAATAGAATAGAACAGGAATTTAGCGGCTGGCAAAAAAATTGACCTGTTTTAACCACTTCTAGCTTTTGATCTTCAGAAAGTATCTTGCCTTTCTAGAGCTTCCATTTTTTCATCTCTAAAATAGGATAGTACTTCTATAATAGAGCTGTGATAAAGGGTATAAAAGATAATTCATGGAAATACTTGGCAGTGTCTTACTTATGAAGAGTAAGAAGTAGAAGAGGAAGAAGAAAGAGGAGGAGATATAGGAGAAAAAGAATAAGGAGAAGGAGGAAAAGGAGGTGCACTAATGATAAACGCATTTAACCAAATGTGAATGGAGAAGCAAGAATAATGTAGACAAAAACCCAACTCATTAAATGATAATTCTTGTCTGAAGCTCCCATTAGATTGTATAGAAAAAAAAGAAATAATGATGATGATATGGTTTGGCTGTGTCCCCACCCAAATCTCATCTTGAATTGTACTTCCATAATTCCCACATGTCGTGGGAGGGACCCAGTGGGAGATAATTTGAATCATGGGAGCGGTTTCTCCCATACTGTTTTCTTGGTAGTGAATAAGTCTCATGAGATCTGATGGTTTTATTGGGGTTTCCACTTTTGCATCTCTCTCATTCTCTCCTTGCCTGCTGCCATCGATGTAAGATGGGACTTGCTCCTTCTTACTTTCTGCCATGACTGTGAGTCTTCCCCAGCCATGTGGAACTGTTAAGTCCAATTAAACCTCTTTCTTTTGTAAATTGCCTGGTCTCAGGTATGTTTTTATTAGTAGTGTGAAAACGGACTAATATAGTAAATTGGTACCAGGAGTGGAATGTTGCTGAAAAGATACCCGAAAATGTGGAAGTGACTTTGGAACTGGGTAACCAGCAGAGGTTGGAACAGTTTGGAGGGCTCAGACAAAGACAGGAAAATGTGGGAAAGTTTAGAATTTCCTAGAGACTTGTTGAATGGCTTTGACAAAAGTCTAAAGAGATATGGACAATAAGGTCTAGGCTGAGGTGGTCTCAGATGGAAATGAGGAACTTGTTGGGAAATGGAGCATAGGTGACTCTTGGTATGTTTTAGCAGAGACTGGCAGCATTTTGTCCCTGCCCTAGAGATTTGTGGAACTTTGAACTTGAGAGAGATGATTTACTGTACCTGGTAGAAGAAATTTCTAAGAAGCAAGGCATTCAAGAGGTGACTTGGGTGCTGTTAAAAGCATTCAGTTTTAAAAGAGAAAGAGAGCATAAAAGTTTGGAAAATTTGCAGCCTGACAACGTGATAGAAAATAAAAACTCATTTTCTGAGGAGAAATTCAAGCCAGCTGCAGAAATTTGCATAAGTAATGAGGGGCCAAATGTTAATCCCCAAGACAATAAGGAAAATATCTCCAGGGCATGTCAGAGGGCTTCACAGCTCCCATCACAGGCCCGGAGGCCTAGGAGTAAACGGTTTCATGGGTGGGCCCAGGGTTTCCATGCTATGTGCAGCCTAGAGACTTGGTGCCGCACATCCAAGCTGCTCCAGCTATGGCTAGAAAAGGCCAATGTACAGCTCAGACTGTAGCTTCAGAGGGTTCAAGCTCCAAACCTTGGCAGCTTCCACATGGTATTGAGCCTGTGAGTGCACTGAAGTCAGGAATTGGGGTTTGGGAACTTTTTCCTAGATTTCAGAAGATATATGGAAATGTCTGGATGCCCAGGCAGAAGTTTGCTGTAGGGGCAGGGTGCTCATGCAGAACCTCTGCTAGGGCAGTGCAGAAGGGAAATTTGGGTTTGAGTCCCCACACAGAGTCTCTACTGGGGCACTGCCTAGTGGAGCTGAGAAGAGGGTCACAGTCCTCCAGACCCCAAAATGGTAGATCCACTGGCAGCTTGCACTGTTTGCCTGGAAAAGCCACAGACACTCAATGCCAGCCCATGAAAGCAGCTGAAAGGGAGGCTGTACCCTGCAAAGCCACAAGAACGGAGCTGCCCAAGATCATGCAAACCCGCCTCTTCCATCAGCATGACCTGGGTATGAGACCTGGAGTCAAAGAAGATCATTTTGGAGCTTTAAAATTTGACTTCCCCGCTGGATTTTGGACTTGCATGGGCCCGGTAAGCCCTTTGTTTTGGTCAATTTCTCCCATTTGGAATGGCTGTATTTACTCAATACCTGTACCCCCAACTGTATCTATGAAGTAACTAGCTTGCTTTTGATTTTACAGGCTCATAGGTGGAAGGAATGTGCCTTGACTCAGATGAGACTTTGGATTGTGGACTTTTGGGTTAATGCTGAAATGAGTTAAGACTTTGGGGGACTGTTGGGAAGGCAAAATTGGTTGAAACGTGAGGACATAAGATTTGGGTGGAGTCGGGGTGGAACAACATGATCTGGCTGTGTCTCCACCCGAATCTTGAATTGTACTCTCATAATTCCCACATGTTGTGGGAGGGACCTGATGGGAGATAGTTTGAATCATGGGGGCTGTTTCCTCCATATCATTCTCATGGTAGTGAATAAGTCTCCTGAGATCTGATGGCTTTATCAGGGGTTTCCACTTGTGCATCTCTCTCATTCTTTCTTTGCCTGCTGCCATCCATGTAAGACAGGATTAGCTCCTCCTTACCTTCCACCATAATTGTGAGGCTTCCCCAGCCACGTGGAACTGTGAGTCCAATTAAACCTCTTTCTTTTGTATATTTCCCAGTCTTGGGTATATCTTTATCAGCACCATGAAAACAGGCTAATACAGATGACAAAAGAAGTTGTCATACGTCTGCTAAGTTCAGTTATCCATTCTTAAATCTTTGCAACTATCACAGATATTCAAAAGAATGGACAGGAATGTAAAAAGAAAAGTAGTTATAATATGAAGTGATAAATGTATAAGAAAGCTTTTGTCTCCTTAAAATGTTTTAATAATAAATAAAATATCATTTAAAATACTACTTTTATGGTGTTCTTCATTGGGCAGATGCCTACTGTGGGGACAAAACATGAAAGCAGTATCCCCAAGACATTGTTAAGAATAGGAGGAGCTTAAAAAAGTTTGACAGGGAATTATATGTCTTTTTAATTGCCATAATACATTGTCACAATCATTATAAGCATGTTTCAAAGGGGGAAGGAAGGAATGGGGCTTTCCAGAGAGCCGAATTTCCTTAACCAAAACAATTTCTGAATCCATTGTTACAGCAACATCAAAGCCAATGAAAATGAATAAGTTCTCATGAAGAAATTTTTAAATGGATTAATAAGGGGATTTTAGTGTAAGAGTAGGAGTGTGGTTCAGGGTTCATTCCCCAGGGAGGGGTGGAGAGGAAAGAGAGAAGGATTCTTCAAACTTTTGAATAGTCTTTATTCCCAAATAAGTGAGATTTAGTTAACTATGGGCTAGGAGTCTTCAGAGGTAGCCAGAGCTCACTTCTTACGTCTCAAGTCACCCTTTGCTACTAACCAAGAAAGCCTGGGGCAGGGTACAAAAGCAGATGTCAGTTTAAATCCTTTATAAAAAGCCACTCCTGGCCTTTACTGCAGGGAAAAGTCCCACAGAGCTGAGCAGTCATGATGTGTGACTTCACCGAGGACCAGACTGCAGAGTTCAAGGAGGCCTTCCAGCTGTTTGACCGAACAGGTGATGGCAAGATCCTGTACAACAAATATGGGGATGTGATGAGGGCACTGGGTCAGAACCCCACCAACACTGAGGTGCTCAAGGTTCTGGGGAACCCCAAGAGTAATGCGATGAATGTGAAGGTGCTAGACTTTGAGCACCTTCCGCCCATACTGCAGACGGTGGCCAAGAACAAGGACCAGGGAACCTGTGAAGATTATGTACAAGGACTTCAGGTATTTGACAAGGAAGGAAATGGCACCGTCATGGGTGTTGAATTCTGGCTTGTTCTTGTCACACTGGGTGAGAAGATAACAGAGGAAGAGGTAGAGGTGCTGGTGGCAGGGAATGAGGGCAGCAATGGTTGTATCGACCATGAAGCATTTGTGAGGCACATCCTGTCGGGGTGACAGGCCCATGGGGCAGCTCATCCTTACGGTGCTGAATGGCTGAGGACCTTCCCAGTCTCCCATAGCCCATGTCTCCCCCTGGTGAGATTTTCTATCTATCCTGAAGGCTCCCTAGGTTCTCTTATCACAGTGCCTTTCCCATGTTGTCTTTCTTGGATGATATTTACCACCAGCATTCACCAAATAAACTTGCTCTCCGTGCCCCTCCCAAAAAAAGTCACTCCTATACTCACACCTGCCATCACCACGTAGAACATCCTTGTTGCTCAGAAGCTTCTGAATAGGACACTCTCTATACACACGCATGCACACATACACAAGAGAATAGAAATTTATCCCATATCCTCTCTACTTCCTCAAATCTGTGATGAACAAACACTGGCAGTGCCAAAGATTCTGGAACTTAAATACCATTAAGTCATTTTGATATCATTAGAGTCAAAAGTAAAAAAAAAAATGAGAGACAAGTGGCTTTAAGGATCTTTTGAGGGCCCCTAAGTCATCCATTTATTTCAATAAGTATTGCCAATGGTAAAAGAAACTTCCTGAGTTGAAATTAAGTTTGGTTTCCAAAGTATTCTTTCAAATAAAAAGAATCAAATTATCAACCTAATTTAAAAAGCTACTATATACACATGTGTACATGCATTCCACTTATATATGTGTTCATGTCTGTTCACATGCATGATACATACACATGCCACAGACCTATGGCAACTTTCATCATCTTTCACCCCACTATGGTCGACAACATGATTTACACATAGTAGGCCTTCAGCAATTTTTTAAATGAAGTTATGGATGTTGTAATCAAAGTGCATACATGTGACCGCATACATATAGTTACTGACATCACCATAAAAGTGATTGATACTCCCTCAGAGAACTTTCAGTTTCCAAAGTATATGCCAAAATGAATGTGCTCTGAGAACACGCTGGAACTGAGGGTCAGAAAATGTCCAGTTTCCATCTCCCGTCACAGCCCCAAACAGTATTATTACTTACAGAGGGCCAGTGATTTGCTTGGCACTGCACACCTCACAGGAGAAAGCTCTGTCTCTGCCCAGTGGGGTTTGAAGAACAGAGCTTGTAGGACATAAAAGACAAGTAAGAACTGGCAAGAGAGAGGAGCAATCTAAGCCTGTGGCTTAAAATGCCATTAAAATAATCATTAAAACCAGGCGCCTAACACACCCCATGATCTAGGCTAAAAACACAGGAAAATATAAGATTTTTTCACCCTTTAACCACAGGCTCTTTATGTAATTGGTAAGCATCAAGAAAGGGAGTGATAAATTCTTCCCTAGGTATTTGAGGAGACCGTTGTATTGTTTTGAGTGTTCTCATTATACATTATGCGCCCACAGTCTCATAGTTTATGTTGGGATACATACAAGAGCATGATGCATGGTGTGGATGGTTTTAGCAGCCAAAGAGGTATTCTCCAGGCTGCCTAGGATATAGCTTGTAAGGACTAACAACATCTTAGAAAAGTGAAGCCCAGAGTGACATCTCTTGTTGTGCCGCTTAAGGACCACAGATGACTTCTTCTTTTTTTTTTTTTTTTTTTTTTTTTTTTGACAGAGTCTAGCCCTGTCACCCAGGCTAGAGAGTGCAGAAGTGTGATCTGGGCTCACTGCAACCTCCACCTCCAGGGTTCAAGTGATTCTTCTGCCTCAGCTTCCTGAGTAGCTGGGATTGCACATGCCTGCCACCATGCCCGACTAATTTTTGTATTTTTAGTAGAGACAGGGTTTTGCTATGTTGTTCAGGCTGGTCTCGAACTCCTGACCTCAGGTGATCCTCCTGCCTCAGCATCCCAAAGTGCTGGGATTACAGGCCTGAGCCAACAGATGACTTTTGATCATCCAAAGAAAGGCATCCTTCAAATGCCAATTTCATGTCTTAGTGAGTGCAGGATGCTATCACAGAACACCACAGCAACAGAAATGTATTTCTTATAAGCAACAGAAATTAATTTCTCACAGTTCTGAGGCTGAAAGTCCAAGTGAGTGCAGGATGCTATCACAGAACACCACAGCAACAGAAATGTATTTCTTATAAGCAACAGAAATTAATTTCTCACAGTTCTGGAGGCTGGAAGTCTAAGATCAAGGTGCCAGCACGGTCAGCTTCTGCTGAGTGTCCTCTTCCAAGTTGCAGATGGCCGTCTTCTTGTTGTATCATCACATAGAGGAAAGAGGACAAGAGGGGTCTTTGGAGTATCTCTTATTGGGGCACTAATTCCATTCATGAAGACTCCACCCTTACGATCTAATTACCTCCCAAAGACCCTTCCTCCTAATACCATCACAGTGAGAGTAGGATTTCAACATGTGAATTTTATGTGATACAAACTTTCAGTTCATAACTTTCCTCAAATAGGAAAAGCATGTAAAGAATCCTGTGAAAAGACGCCAGCCTGTGTGGTAGGCCAAAAAAAAAAAAAAAGTGCTCCCCAAATATGTTCATGTCCCAATCCCCAGAACCTGTGAATACATTACCTTACATATCAAAGGATGTATCTGCAACTGGGCACAATGACTCGTGCCTATAATCCCAGCACTTTGGGAGACAGAGGTGGGCAGATCACCTGAAGCCAGGAGTTTGAGACCACGTTGACCAACATGGTGAAACCCTATCTCTACTAAAAATACAAAAATTAGCCAGGTGTGGTGGCACACACCTGTAATCCCAGCTACTTGGAAGGCTGAGGCAGGTGAATCACTTGAACCCAGAAGGCAGAGGTTGCAGCAAGCTGAGATTGTGCCACTGAACTCCAGCGTGGGCTACAGGGTGAGACTTTGTCTCAAAACATAAATACATACATACATACATACATACATACATACATACATACATAAAAGAAACAAAGAAAGTCTTTGCAGATGTGAAATCAGGGACCTTGATATGGAGAGATTATCTTTGATCACAAGGGTCCTTATAAAGGAAAGGCAGGAGGGTGAGAGTCAAAGCAGGAGATGTGAGGATGTAAGTAGAGGTCAAGGTAATGTAAGAAAACAAGCCACAAGCCAAGGAATGCAGGGGGCTTCTGGAAATTGGACAAGGCAAAGAAATGAAATTTCCCCTAGAACCTCCAGAAGAACTACAGTCCTGCTGACACCTTGATTTTAGGACTTATGACTTCCAGAAATCTAAGATAATATATTTGAATTGTTTTTCAGTCATTAAGGTCATGATAATTTGTTACGGCAACAGTAGAAAACTGATACATAGTGAAAATTTAAAAACTCATTCTCTCAAAACGGTCTTAACAATAGACACATCTAGGATCCTGCCACATATTCTAACCCTTTCAGAAAGTATCTGGTAAGTCCAACTGTGGTGGCTCATGCATGTAATCCCAGCACTTTGGGAGGCCAAGGTGGGAGGATTGCTTGAGCTCAGAAGTTTAAGACCAGCCTGGGCAACATCAGGAAACTCTATCTCTACAAAAAAATACAAAAATTAGCTGGGCCTGGTGGTTCACGATTGTAGCCCCTTCTACTCAGGAGGCTGAGCTGGGAGGACCACTTGAGCCCAGGAGGTTGAGGCTGCTGTGAACCGTGGTAGAGCCACTATATTCCAGTCTGGGTAACAGAGTGAGACTCTGTCTCAAAAAAAAAAAAAGGAAAAAAAAAAAAAAAAAAGGAAAAGAAAAGAAAGTATCTGGAGATACTTTTGAAGCAAATAGGTCTTGTATATTCCCCCAAAGACACAGCCTAGAGGTGTAAACGTTAACAGTATCTCTGTTTAAAACACCACCTATAGAACTTCTGAAAAGTGGCATTCTGTTTTCCCAAAGAGCTCTGTACTAGTTCAGAACTCCTAGACTATGTATCACATAGGGCTCAAAAGCTAATCTTTAAGGTCATCCTGAAGAATTCTTTCCACTTCTATTTCTGATTATTAATCACACAGATCCGTGGGTGCCATTAGAGTAAGTGATTCTGCCTTTTTCCCTACTACTTTAACAGACAAGGTCTACATGTATAAAATAAAGATCGTTTTCCTGAACTTGAATAGCTCTAAGTATGCCTAGAGTTTAAGTTTCTGTACTGGTACAGGTTTGCTTCTGATACCTTCTACCCAGACTATTGAATAGTAAGTTGGCTTTTTTGTTTGTTTTGCTTTATTGTTTTGGTTTTTTTTGGTTTGGTTTTGCTTCTGACCTCCTAGGTTCTGACCCCCAAGTTGCCATGCAGATAAAAGCTGGCCTGGCTACTGAAATCTCCTCCCACATTCCAGGAATTGTTCTTCAGTTCCATGCACCAATGCTAAGGTAGGCAAAATAATTTCCATGCCAACTTGTGCTCCACCCTGCTACCTAGGAAACAAAGCAGAACCAACTCTAGCTCTCCGTGTCTTACAGAGATTTTAACAATCCTGCTTTCGTTGTTGTTGTCTTACTCTCTGTTCTGCAGATATTTAAGATAAGTCCCAGAGGGATAAGGGATACCTAGAGATCAATGTCAACGGCATGGAGACTGAGCAACTCTGCTATATTCAAAACTCTCCTGAGAGAGAAAACAGAACTAGATTTAATTCCCTATTATGAACTGAATGTTTGTTCCCTTTCTCTGTCCCCCACAAATTAAATTTTGAAATGCTAACCCCCAACATGATGGTATTAGGAAGTAGAGCCTTGGAGAGGTAACTCAGTAATTAGGTTGGAGCCCTCGTGAAGGTGAATACTGCCCTTATGAAAAGAGAACCCAGAGATGTTTCTTACCTTTTTTCTACTACATGTTGATACAATGAGAAGGCAAGCGTTTGCTATCCAGAAGAGGGCCTTCACTACATTGGCACCCTGATCTCAGCCTTTCAGCCCCCCGAAATATGATGAATAAATTTATGTTGTTTATGAGACACCCAGGCTACGGTCGTTTGTTAAAGCAGCCGGAACTAAGATACCTACCGCCTTCAATAGCTAGAAAACTGAATATAATACACAAGGAAACAGTTTTTAGACATTGAAAAACCGGTAGCACAGTACTGTGATTCCCAAGAGAGGGGACATATATGAGGTGAGTCTCATAATTTCTTCCAGAACTGACCGGAAGTGGTTTATATACCTATCACAAGGACCATCCCAAACATAGCATGGTGGTTTCACTAAGTAAAGATTGATGTTCAGCCAGACTCAGGTGGCTGTAATTTTCAGGGTGGAGTATTAAAAAGGAAGGAGGTTGTTACAAATGGAATTGTGTCCCCTCAAAATTCATATGTTGAAGCCTCAACCCCAGTGTAATGATGGAAGTGGAGCATTTGGGAGGTAACCAGAGTTAGAAGAGGTCATGAAGGTGGGGTCTCCATGTTGGGATTGGTGTCCTTATAAGAAGGGGAAGATAGAGCTCTCTCTCTTTATCACGTAAAGACACAGCAAGAAGGCTACAACTCAAGGCACCTTGACCTTGGACTTCCCAACCTTCAGAGCTGTGAGAAATTTCTGTTTATAGTATTTTGTTATATAGCCCAAGTTGACTAAGACAAAGGTGTATAGAGCAAGAACTCTCAGAAACCATAATATGGTCCATTTGAATCTGTTATTAATACAAAATTGCACATACATGTATGCTATGAAACTATGCAAGACAGTGTACCAGGGAAATACAAGTTACATAAAGCAGAATGCCAGGGAAATATATGCTAAACAATTAGCATAGTTCACACAGGGCTGGAAAATGCCCTAGTTATTATTCACCAGAATGCAGTCAAGTCCTCATGGAATACCTGGACATTAGATGGTGATCACAGGAAAGTCACACCTTCGTAGTGACTCAAAATTTGCCTTAGAATAAAGAGTACTCTTTACCCATCATGACAAAGCTTAAAAACAAACTTCACATGGAACAGGCTCCACTAACTACTCAACATTAACACACTTTAAAGACATACAACAAACATCAGAGCAAAAGTAAACAAACAAACAAACAAAAAGCAGTCATAATGACCAGGAAGATAATGTTGCCCATAATCAAGAGAAAAATAAGTTAATAGAAAATGACTCATGTAGAGAAGATGAAAATGGAATTAGCAGGACTTTTGAACAGCTATTAAGGAAATGATAATTATATTCAAAACTTAAGAGAAAATTAAGCAGCATCTTTTTGAATAACATGAATAAAATAATAAATCAAAAGCAAAGTTATAAAATATGCTTCACTGAGAAGAAATTTTAAAATACACATCAAAATTTGTGGAATAGAGCTAAAAGGGCTTAGAGAAAATTTTATAGCATTAAAGTTTTATATTAGAAAAGATCTAAAATCAATGATCTAACCCTCCACTATGAAAAATAATCTACATTAAAGAGAACACATTAAACTTCACATACATAGAAATGAAAAAATAGTAAGGAAAAATGTGCAAGTCAGTGAAATAGAAAATGAACAAAGAATAGAAAAAAATAAATAAAACCTAAAATTTTATTCTTGTTACAGAGCAGTAAACTGGTAGACTTAAAGCTCTAGAGACAAAGAGGAGGAAGGAAAAGGAGAAAAACAGGGAGGGAGATGGGGAGAAAGAATGAGAAAGAGAGAGAGACAGAGAGTAACAGAGAGAATAAACAAGTTATCAAATTACCAAGATGAGGAATAAAAGAGGGGACATCACTAGAGATGCCACAGACAGTAAAATAATAAGGGAATATTTTAAACAACTTCATGATAATAAATTCAACCACTCAGATAAAACTAAAAAATACCTGGAAAATCACAAATTATCAAAACTGACTGAGGAAGAGATAGAAAATCTGAGTGATTAATGCCAATGAAAGATATTGAATTTGTAAGTAAAAATCTTCTTAGAAAATTCCAGTCCCAGATGGCTTTATTGGTTTTGGCCAGTTGTATGTTCCAAATATAGTTTCATTAATATCTTTTATGACATACGCTCTTTTGAAGCCTTGTCACACTCCATAAAGAAATGCTTTTTTTTTTTGAATCTGAGTGATTGTAGGACTTGCTTTTAATTAATAGAATGTAGTAGAATTACACTGCTTAACTTCCAACTCTAGTTAGAAAAAGTGATTCCAATGTGTAACTATGAGATGATATGAAAAAGCTACCCACATATCTTTTGGTTGAGAGCCAGCATCAACCACCAGACATGTGAGTCGAGTCTGGTCCTCAGATATCAAGTGACTTTAGCCTTTGAATCAGTTTGATAGCTATTCATGATTCATGTTTTCAGAAATTAGGAATAGAAGGAATTTTCCCTAGTCACTTAAGGGTTTTGATGAAAAAGCAAGCTAACATAATACTAACATTATATTTAATAGTAAAAGAGGTGATGATTCCCTTCTGAGACTAGGAACAAGATAATAGTATCTACTCTTTTCATTTCTATTCAGCATTGTGCTACAGATCCTTTTCAATTCAATAACAAAATAATAAAAGTAAAAGGCATACATATTGGGATGAAAAAAGTTAGACATCCTTTTTTGAAAGATGACATGATCATCTATCTAAAAATTCCAATCTACAAAATAAGATAAAACGGACTAGGTAAGTTTATAAAATGTATGCAAATATAAATTGTTTTTTATATGCCACCAATGAAGCATTAGAAATTAAAATTTTAAAAATACCATTACAATTGCAATTAAATGTTTAAGTATAAATTTAACAACACGTGAGCATGACCTGTACACTAAAAACTACAAAACATTGCACAAAGAAATCACAAAACAATGCTGATGCCTAAATAAAATGGAGAGTTACAACATGTTCATGGATTAAAAGATTCAATATTGTTAAGATTTCTATAATTCTATTTATAAAATTAATGCAACCTCAACCAAGTTAACAGCAGCCTATATATTTTTTTAAATTGAAAACCTAAGTTGAAAATACATATGGGTATACAAATAACCTAGAATAGCAAGAAAAAAATTCAAAGAGAGTAATACCTGATATTATGACTTACTCTTAAGTGTGCTATTATCATAAAAATAGAAATATATATTAGTGGAACAGAATGGCAAGTACATTAGTCTGTTCTCACACTGCTATAAAGACATATCTGAGACTGGGTAATTTATGAAGGAAAGAGGTGAATTGACTCACCGTTCCATATGGCAGGGGAGGCCTCAGGGAACTTACAATCATGGTGGAAAGGCACATCTTACATGGTGGCAGGCAAAAGAGAGCAAATGGGTGAAGGGGGAAGAAGAAGCTGTTGTAAGAACTCACTCACTATCATGAGAACAGTATGGGAAAACATCCCCATGATCTAATCACCTCCCATCAGGTCCCGCCCTTGACACATGGGGATTAAGGGAATTACGATTCGAGATGAGATTTGGGTGGGGACACAGTGCCAAACCATATCGGGGAGTCAGAAATATACCCACACATATATGTGGGTATGTATATATGTTAACTTTGACAAAGCCACCAAGACAATCCAATAGAGAAATGGATAGTCTTTTGTACAATGGTGTGGGGTAAGTTTTTATACATATGGAGCAGTGAGCCTTGACTCTTCCCTTCCACTATATAAAATATTAACTTGAAATGCATCATAAATGTATACTTCCAAAAAAATACATGAAACTTTCAAAAGAAAACAAGAGAAATCCTTACAAACTTGGAATAGGTTAAGATTTCTTAGATAAGTCACAAAGAATACAACTAATAGAAGAGAAATGGGCAAATTACACTTCATCGTAAAAATAGAGACAATATTTGCCCTTTGGGAGGAAGATACTGATAAGAGAATGAAATAGCAAACACACTGGAAGAAAATATTGGCAATAAATATATCTGGCACAGGAATTATTTCTAGAATATGAAGAACTCTTAAAAATCAGTAATAGATCAAATAACCCTACATAAAAATGTTTTCTTCCAACACTTCACAAAAGAAGATGTATAAATAACCATAAGGACATTAAAATAAGCTCAGCATCTTTATTCATCAAGGTAATGAAAATTAGGACTACAAATAGATATTATTACAACCCCACTAAAATGGCTAAAATTAAACAGCTTCTCTGTCCCAAGAGTCAGCAAGTATGTGGGACAACTGTTCCACACTGCTGGTAAGCACGTAAAATATTACAACTACTCAGGAAAACAGCTTGTCAGTTACTCTAACAAGATAATCATACACTTACCATCAGACACGGTACTCCTAGATATTTGACCAAAATAAATGCAAACATATATCTACAAAAAGAGTTGTACCTGAATGTTTGTGAATGTTCATAGCACCTTCATTTGCCATAGCCCAAATGAGAGAAAACCCAACTGTCCATCCACAGGTGACTGGATAAAGAAATTGTGGTATGTCCATGAAATGAAATTATGATAAGCAATGAAAAGAATATACTACTTTTATGCAACAACATAGATGAATCACAACAACACTGGCCTCACACAAGAGAATATAAACTCTAAGATTCTAATTACATGAAACTCCAAAAAATTCAAATCTAATCAGTGGTTGCCTGTGGCCAGAGGTTGAGGAATTGAAATTGACTACAAAGGGACAGAATTTTGGGGCTGATAAATGTGCTATATTTAAGTTGTGGAGGTGGTTACAGACTTACATTTTCAAAACTTCTCAAAGTATATGCTAAAATGGGTGCAGTGTATTTAACTTATACATATTTAACTTATGCCTCAGTTAAGTTGATAATTTCTTCTCTTCTCCCAATACCAAAATACATACACATCCACTAACTCTGCCTACTCCACCCCTGTCCATATGCTGTGTCTATGGACTCTTTTCTTGGGCGAGTTCCTTTCCAAGTGGTGCCTAAACAATTTAAGCAAATAGGACCCTGGGTACTGGGGTACTTTGTAAGCCCTGACTGTATGTTTGGCCATATGAGTTCAGATATTATTCAATTTTACTCCCTCTGGAATTTGCAGCCATTCAAATCTGCACAGTAATGAATGACTAAAAGCTGGTGGCAAAAGACAAGTATTTAAAGAATGACAGAAACAGGAAGAAATGCGTATCTGGGGAAAGTCATTAACTGTCTTTCCTGTGATGAGTGACTTCCAGAGGGCAAGAACCAATATGTTCTACATCAAAGTATCCCTGTATACTTTTGAAGGAAGTTATGTCTGTCTGCTCAAAGATTTTATGAAATGCTATACTTGGTGATAACAGCTACCACTCTTCCACCCCCTCAATGGCATAGAATTACAACACAAGAGAATAACAATTAAATATTATTTGAGCTGTGGTTTAGAATGCATCTATTTAGGACTTTAACAGAACTGACGTTGGGTGGCATTGCTGAAGAGCAGTATGACATGACAATCAAATCCTTGGGAAAATAAATGACACTCCACTAGAATGCTTAAGGTCAAGTCTGTGGAGAACACCGTACCATCTTACAACTATTTTCATCTTCAGTATTTTTGTTTTTTGAGAAACTTTTCTCTGAATTCCTTTTATTTAGACTTGTAGTTGAAGCAGTAGGCAAAAATGGCAGGCCCATCAAATGATCTTTTCTCCATTGATGTATATATGTTTCTTGATCATTTATATAAACTCAGAAAGTCACATATTCCAAAAATGGTGTAATATGAAAAAGTCATTTCCATCATAGTTTGTGATATTTTTCTGTATGTGCGGTTCATGTATTATATTCATTATAGTGTCATTTCATAGAATGATGCTCTCTGGGTAGCAGAAGAAAACATTAGGCAAATAGGGAAAACATCTGAGATTAAAAGTTTCCCAGGAAATATGTCATAAGGCAGCAATAAGTATATGAATCATGGAAAGAGAACTATCTGGAGATCTCTGGGACAAAAGCTTCTAAGAATCATAAAAATGTGTTATCATGATTCCTGCTGGTAACTTGAGCCAACTTCAAAGCTTTCTTCAGGGGATCATGCCAAGAGGACCCATTATCAGAAAGGAGTGGTTAATTAGAGTGAATTATTATTATATCCAACCTGCCTTAAATGGAGTACAGCTGCTGAGTCACACCATAAAAATGAAATTGGACCATTCATCTGCTTATGTAGTTTGTTTGAATTGTATATCTGGTTTTAAAAGCCTGAACAGTGACATCAGAAAAATAAAAAGTAATCACAGAGTTTAGCAGACATCAGATTTGAATGCCCTCTTCTTATGTATTGCAACCAGGCAATATACTTTTCGGGACATTTTTAACACTTTAAAGATTAATTAGTTTTCATGGGGTGTTATTTAAACATAGAAATTTTATTCTATCACAAAAATAACCATTGTTCCCAGATATATCTGTTTAACTGTATTTATAGTGCTTGCAGTTCTTGGAGCCTCATTATCTACTGCAACTGCTTCATAAAGGGAAATTTAGACAGAAGGTCACAATACAATAAAATCATTTTCTCATTCACTTCTGAAATGAACTTGAAAGGAACAGGTGCATGGTCTGGGAGGAAGACTGATGTATGATTGATTATCCAAAAGATTGCTTCTTTTTTTTCTTTCTTATTTTTTTTTCCTTTCCCTCTCAGTAGGTTCCCCAAAATATCATGAGAAAGCAGTTTAATACAAACAGATGCCTCTTACTCTAGTTAAAAAAAAATTATGAAGAAGTAGAATGACATAGACAACTGATAAAAGAAGATGCAGCTCATTTTCTTCCCTCATTTTTGACGCATACACATCTGGGAATTTCATACGCAAAGTTAAGGAAGTAGACAGATGTCTGCTGTTGATAGCAATCTCTGGTGAACTTTCAGAGCCCAGTAGTAATTTGCCCAATGGCTCTCTCCTTATCAGAATGGCATTATAAACTCTCACCTGGGAGTCAGCACTGCAGCCTGCCCAAGCACCATTCATATAAACTCTCACCTGGGAGTCAGCACTGCAGCCTGCCCAAGCACCATTCATCTGGCATCAATCCTGGTCATAAAACAAGCCCATGAGTAATATAACAGCCCAGGTGTCTACAGTTTCCAACTTCCAAACCGTCTGAAAGTATGCAACCACTTTCAAATCACCGTGTCCCTATTTCTATTTAAGGACAGTGAAGAGAACTCTAAGAATTGTAACCTAGTCCCGGACATACTTTGGTTGACTGTAACACTCTTGCTCATTTCCCATCAAGTCAGCAAATACTGCGAGTGATCAAAGAGGAATGACATACTCCAGGAGTGCAAAAGCAACTGGACCAGTATCAGCAATGCAGCTTGCATAACCAGAGAATGCCTGATCTTGAAAAAGATTGTCTTGACTTGCCAATGTGTTCTTCATTCGACAGCTAGGAGAGTATGTTGGTGGTACCCAGACCCAGAAACCTCAAACATCTAAAGTGGTTTTACACTGCTAAAGATAAGGCAGCAGTTGTGATCAAAAACATTTCTAGCTGAATATATATTTTGTCCTGGGTTTGAAGACACAAAATAACGTATAGACTCCAAAGTTTATACTTATTCTAAAAATTAGGGAAAGAGAATTAGATAGAGGTGATGGTTGCAAAATGTTGTGAATGTACTAAATGCCACTGGATTGTACACTTTAAAATTGTTAATTTTATGTTGTGCGAATTTCACCTTAATAAAAAAGAAGTTTTAAATGGTGAGAAAAAAAACTAGATAAGGAATTAAAGCCAAAACATTCTGGGAACAATTCCTAAATAATTCTTTCATTTCACAAATATTTTTTGCACACTTATAAGCAACGTAAATACTAAGTAAAGCAATACTAAGGAATGGGACTTAGAAAATTAAGACACTTATATTCTCATACTTGAAAATCCCCAGAGGATTTAGAGTCAGAGTATCTAGTCTTTTATTGTTATTGTTTTTGTTGTTATTCTAATAAAGTCTTCTGGAAAAGAAAATCCTGTCTCTGTCTTATCAAGCTAAGGTTCCAGGGTTAGATATGCTGGCTTTCATCTATGCAGGCCCAAGCATGCTGGTAAACCTCAACAAGTCTCACTTTTCCCATGTAAAAATGAAGACAATAAACAGATCAAACCTCAGAAGGATGTTTTGAGGATTGAATTAGACAACACAGGTAAAGCATGTAGTATAATACTGCATTAAATTGATATTAAGCTTGATTATTGACATTATTACATAACCTTATCATTTATGTCAATATGTTTAAAATTGTTTTGCTTCCTTTATTTTAAGCACATTTCCATGATTGTACAGTATATATTAATGATAATAAAATCAGCAGCTCTGAATCAAGTTAATCTTTAAAAGATCCTAAATGTGGTGTATCTTACTGGTATAGTAGCCGTGATACTGGTATAGGACCGTAATACTACAGATTCAACTAACCAGTTAAGAGCTCAATAATCGGCCGGGCGCAGTGGTTCAAGCCTGTAATCCCAGCACTTTGGGAGGCCAAGGCGGGCAGATCACGAGGTCAGGAGATGGAGACCATCCTGGCTAACACAGTGAAACCCCGTCTCTATAAAAATACAAAAGAATTAGCTGGGTGTGGGGGCGCACACCTGTGGTCCCAGCTACTCGGGAGGCTGAGGCAGGAGAATGGCATGAACCTGGGAGGAGGAGCTTGCAGTGAGCCAAAATCGCGCCACTGCACTCCAGCCTGGGTGAGGAGCGAGACTCTATCTCTAAATAAATAAATAAATAAATAAATAAATAAATAAATAAGCTCAATAATCAGTTAATGCTTTTCTTTTCTTTCAAGTCTCCCTATTCCTGTTGCCAAAAAATAAAAACCAAAACAAACAAAAAAAACCCTGATCTTTAGTCACCAGAGAAAATTCTGTTACCTCCTAACATAGGCTTGCTGTCTTGTGAAATAGCATTCAAGCTAGTGAAAGTTTTGGGGGGAAAATAAGAGTGAAATAAATACATCTACTTACAGTTTCTTCCTTTTCCTTTTTTTGAAAAATTAACTTTATTACTTTATTGAGGAATAATTTACATGTAATAAAATGCCTCATTTTAAATGCAGTTGGTGAGTTGCAACAAATATATACTCTTAAATATCCACCACTACAATCAAGATAGCAAACATTTCTATCACCCTCCCAAGATTACCCTTGTGCCTCTTTGCAATCAACCCCACCCCGTCCTTTGCGTCAGGCAACTATTTATCTGCTTTATGACATTTACATTAGTATAGTGTCATCTACAACATAGCACCTGCAAATTAGGACCGACAACTTTTTTTGGTAAAGGTCTAAAGATAAAATATTTTACATGTTTAAATGATTTTCAAAAGAATATTTTATGTTAGATAAAATGCTTATGAAATTAAAAATCTCAATGTTCACAAATAAGGTTTGATTGTTACAGTCACACTCCTTCCTTATATATTGACTGTGGCTGTTTTTGAGCTACCATGACAGAGTTAAGCAGTTGAAACAAAGACAATATGGCCTGAAAAGCTGAAAATGCTTACTATTCGGTCTTCTTACTGAAAATTGAATTATACAGTATATGATCTTTTGAATTGGGCTTCTTTGCTCAGTGTATGCTTTTGAAATTCATCTATACTGTTGCATGTAATAGCGAGTGGGCCTTTTTATTGCTGAGTAGTATTCCATTAAATATACCACAATTTGTTTCCTCACTGTCATTCTCGTGTACATATGAGTTGTTTCCAGTTTGGGGCTGTCATAAATTACACTGTGTTAACATTCTTACACAAGTCATTTTGTGTTCATGTTTTCATTTCTCTTGGTGAAGTAGCTAGGAATAGACTTGTTGGGTCACATACTAAGGGTATGCTAATGTGATAAGAAATAACTGTGAATTAGACTTGCAGTTGCTCCACGCCTTTGCCATTCCAAAGACTGGCAAGAATTTTAACTTTGTATTCTTAGGGATGAAAATGGCAAGCATCTTTAAGCAAAAACACACAATCTAACTTGAGTATTTATATTGCTCTATTTTTGTTAACATGTCTTTCTTAAAATAAATTCTACTGTGTATATTTAAGGTGTGCAACATGATGTTATGGGATACATATAGATAGTAAAGAGGTTACTACAGTGAAGCAATGAGCATCCATCACTGTTAATTACACTCATGTTTCTACCTCTCTCACCTTGGTTTCAGAAAATAATATTGTCTTTGGATTTCTACTTAACACTGTATGCCTTTTATAGCAGACTGAAATATATCTTATTTTTAAATTCTGGTGATGATAAAGCAGAACTGGATCACACACGCTTTTTTTTGTAAGGGGCCAGATAGTTTAGGCTTTGCTGGCCACATACGGTTGCTGTTTAATATTCTCCTTCCTCCTCTTCTTCTTTCTTTTACCAACCTTTAAAAATGTGAAAAATCCTCTTAGCTGATGGACTGTACTAAAACAGGCTATGTGCCAGATTCAGCCAATGGGCTGTAGTCTACCATTGAAATAGAATACTTTTTTGTATAATGTAACAATGCTCGGAGTTTTACATGTTGTTTCTTTAAAAATACGGAACATGAGTCAATGTGACATCATAAGAAATAGCTTTCAAAGAAAGTAATCTGAGACCTGGAAAATTCTTTCTTAAGTGGATGATAGAAAACAAGCATTGTCCCAGAACAAGCTCCTACAGCTGATTATTACATAGTCAAGAATTTTGCTATCTGATTATTAAACCACTAATAGCTTGAAATGGACCACAGTTTGAGTATTTACACCATAAAAAATCAGCAAAGACTATTTTTTTTTTTTTTTTTTGAGATAAGATCTCACTCTGTCACTCAGGCTGGATGCAGTGGTGCCATCATGGCTCACTGCAGTCTTGACCTCTTGGGCTCAGGTGATCCTCCCACCTCAGCCTCCCGAGTAGCTGGAATTACAGGCACACACCACCACACCTGGCTAATTTTTGTATTTTTTTTTATAGAGATGGGGTTTTACCATGTTGCCCAGACTGGTCTTGAACTCCTGGGCTCAAGTGATCCACCCCCCTTGGCCTTCCAAAGTACTGGGATTACAGGTGTGAACCACCATGCCTAGCAGCAAATACTTTTTATTTTATTTTAGAGATCAGATCTATCATCATGCCACTGGCAACACCCTTGTGAATACTGGCTTTGCTATTTGTATGCACAGCCTGATGGTACCCAGATTAGCAGAAAGTTAATCCATTAATCACATTCCCCACGTACTGCAGGGGACAACCCATCCTTCTTTCCCATCATAATGTGGAACATTATATTTTTCTCTCACCTGTAATCTAACTGGAAATTTAGAAATTCTAGCCATACATTTAAAAGTGCAGTTTCTATAACTCTAACTGAGAAGGCACAAAAAAATAGGAAATGCTTTTTACATCTGAATTGCTGTATATTTCTGGTTTTATTTTTTCTGCTCATATGCAAATGCATGTTCTAATTTTTCCTTGTATATAATTAAAATAATAAAGTCTCCCAGAAATTTAGTTTAATATTTTACACTACATTTATAAAAATTTCAGATGACAGCTTCTGTCTGATTTTGACTTCTGTAATTTGAGTTGGATCATTGTATCCATTGGATCTATTGGATCAAGGATCACCTGCAGGACAAATCTGATCACTGCCCAGCCATGAGCTAATGATGTCTTTACATATTAAAGAGTTATAAAAAAAAAAAAATACAAAAGGAAGAGGAGGAAGAGGAGATGGAGAAGATGCAACGGCAACTATATGGTCTACAAAGATTAAAATTTTAACTACTTGGCCCTGTATAGGAATTGCCAATCCTTTGTATAGACAATCAACACAGTATTAATATTACATAATTTATGTAATATTTTGTTCACTATGATTCTGTTAGCTTGTTTTCACAATGCTATAAAGAACTACCTGAGCCTGAGTAATTTATGAAGAAAAGAGGTTTAATTGACTCACAATTCCACAGGCTGTATAGGAAGTATGGCTGGGAGGCCTCAGGAAACTTACAATCATGGCAGAAGGTGAAGGGAAAGCGAGCATGTCTTACCATGGCAAAGCAGGAGAGAGAGAGAGAGAGAGCGCAAAGGGGAAAATGCTACACACTTTTAAACAACCAGATCTTGTGAGAACTTTATAATGAAGCAGCACCAGGGAGATGCTGCTAAATCATTAGAAACCACCCCCATAAGCCAATCACCTCCCACCAGGCCCCACCTCCAACACTCAGAATCACATTTCAACATGAGATTTGGGTGGGCACACAGAGCCAAACCATATCAATGATATATAGTACAAGATAGGGAACAAAGTATCTTCCTATTTGTTCTCTTTTTAAAAATGACAAAGAAATGGCTGGGCATGGTGGCTCACACCTGTAATCCCAGCACTTTGGGAGGCCGAGGCAGGCGGATCACGAGGTCAGGAGATCAAGGCCATCCTGGCTAACACAGTGAAACACCATCTCTACTAAAAATACAAAAAGTAGCTAGGCGTGGTAGCAGGCGCCTGTAGTCCCAGCTACTCAGGAGACTGAGGCAGGAGAATGGCATAAACCTAGGAGGCGGAGGTTGCCTCCTGCCTCCAGCCTGGGCAACACTGAGAGACTCCATCCCAAAAAATAAAATAAAATAAAAAATAAATAAAATATAGGAAAAGGGAGTAACTGATTTACTGGAAATTTCCTTGTTTTCCTCTCTTTGGGACTGCTTTTCTCTCACCCTCCCCATTTTTGTAGGTAAGAACATTAATTTTAAAACAGGAAAGACTGAATGAAGCAGGGAGTAATAAACTTTCTGTGTCTATCACTTCACTTTCCACCAAGCCAGCATTCCTCAAATATTCATGAGTACTCAACTTTTAAAACAGGATATGCAAATAAATTGTACTCACTACTTGTGACAGGCTGGGTACCACAAAATTGAAATATAGTTATCTACATGGAAATCCTGTGCTTCTGGTGTTTACATGTTCCATTCAAGATAATTTATTGAGAACCTGCTGTACCCAAGGAACTATATTACGGGTTACCAGCCTGAAAGCAGTCTAGATACATACTTAGCTATAATAAAAAATTAAACATACAGTAACACTGTATGTAAACAATTCATTTTATTCAGGCATTCCTCCAAATGTCAATGTCTTCTCATATTTAGCACTCTACCAGTTTGCATGAAAATCTGCATTTACAAAGGAAATATTTGACTAGCCTGTTGACAGAAAGAACCTAAGACAGGAGAGCTTCTCTAATTTTTCTTTTTTCTCTCAGCCTTTCCAAGAGAGAAAACACCAGCTTTGTCCACGTTAGGCAGCTGTTGATGGACATCTGAGTATTGGTAATAGGAACTTCCTGGGCCACTCATAAAACTCAGGGTCTCGGTTTTGCCCTGGGTTACAAGCAGCCCAAATCAAATGCATGCAACTTGTACAGTATTTGAAATATAGAGAATGAGAAGGAGATGGCAGTGGGAAGAGCAAGGAAAGGGTATTCCAGACCAAAGAAACACAAGGCTCAGGAGGCAGAAAGGCCGGAATTGTAGTAGAGAAACTTACCAGCTCATGTGGAGGTTTGCAGGCCAAGTAAAGAGCAGTTTGAAAGCAGCAGGGTATGTTTAGAAGAAACGACAAGATTTGATTCTACTTTTAAAAGTGCACACTGCTAGATGGTAAATGAAAGGTCATTGGGCAGAATAAGAATTAAAAAGACCTGTTGGCAGGTTATTGCAGAGAGTTCAGGTAGCAAATAATGTTGGCAAAGGAGAAGGAGCAAGGAAACATAATCATAATGTATTTTTGAGTTATTAATGTCAGGATTTTTCCAAGGGGCTAGTGATGTTCTATTTTGTTATGGAATTAAATGAGAGCTCAATAACAGCTTGCATGGAAAATTCTAGTGCTCCATGTCATTCTTCTAATCTACATTGTATGTTTTTCATGAAAAGATAATGCATTGCTTTTATGCAAAAATATTAAATAGTAACTGTTGTAGACTCAATGTCTGTGTCCCCCTAGAACTCATAAATTGACATTTAATCCCCAACGTGATGGTATTTGAAGGTAGGATCTTTGCGAGGTAATTAGGTAATAAGAGTGGAATTCATGCCCTTGTAAGCCAGAAAGCCAGCACACTCTCTTTTCATTAAGTGTAAACAACCAGAAGTCGACAGTCTGAAACCTGGAAGAGGGCCCTTGCCAGAACCAAACGATGTTGTCCATACAACCCTGATCTCAGACATCTAGCCTCCAGAACAGTAAGAAATAAATTTCTGTTTTGTATAAGCCATCCAGTCTCTGGTATTTTATTATAGCAGCCAAATTGACTAATACAGTAACTCATACTTCTTCTGCATAAAGTTGATACTTAGTTGATGCTTTTGTAGAGATGTAGTGGTCGTGCAGACGCAATGACCAGATATTACTTCAAGGAAGACTCTGCTATAAAGAGAGTTTGTGGACAGTCTGTATCTGCCGCATTTTTGGGATCTACTGCAACATTCACATCGAGGCCATTCTTTCCCTGAGCTACCCTTGGTCAATTAGGAGGATAGAACATTATTTCTGCCTAATGTGCAACACTTACAATGGATAATCTTTGTGTTGGGACTACCCATCAATCTGGCTGGCCAAGCCTTTTTCAGAGCTATGTTGTAGCCTGAGGCTCTTCCTACTCAAATCTCCTTCCTTCTCTCTCTCCTTCCACAAGCATAAGAACTGAATTACTTCTGAAGGTTCTTCCCTCCTATTCCTGTTCTCTCCCCTCTTTATCCTTTACAGGCATTTCCCCCAGTATATCCCTTGCACATCTAGTTCTATCATGACAACTGCTTCCTAGAGGACTTGAACTAACACTAGAGGTAGTTATAAATATTAACATTAGTATCCTGCAATTTTGTGCTACTATTTCTTGGAAACAAATCAATAAAATGGCAATAAAGGAAATTCTTTAATTACCAAAATACACATACACAAGAAAAAAAAAAAGATGAAAAGACCAGAGTTCAGACTTTTAAGTTGAAAAACAGATGAATGTGAATGTGTGGTCATTGATCTGGTATACCAGAGAGAGCTGAATCCTAAAATGATAGAGCAAGAGGTCAAAATGGTGTTTTATGTACCATACAATGTCTTCAAAAATTTAGAAATTGGCAATGCCAGTTACTTCTGGTATTAAAAGTAAAGGTGGGGAAAAAATATGAGTTGAAAATCTATTTAAGACAAAAGTAGAACTCCCCTGACCCCACTGCAGGATTACCTTGGTGAGGGGTAGTAACATCTGTATGTGCAGCAAAGCAAGCTTCCATCCGCCATCCCAGCAAAAGACTTGAGATTTATGTTCTAAAAGAGCAAAGCATAAAAGTCTCCACACTGAGAGATAAGGCCCATTGATAAAGAGGTACTTCCCAACTTTTTTCACCCACTTAGATTCTAGAACTTTGGAAGCCAGGAGTTCACCCTTCATATAAAAAATTTTAAGTCTGTCTTCCAGGAAATCTGACTACACCAAGAATTAAGATTTAAAGAACTGTCTTTGGGCTTGTACAAGGAAATAACTTCATCTGATCTATTATACAGGAAGATCACAGTAAACAAGTCTCAGGCATTGGAAGGAAAAAAATATGGTATTGAAAATAGAGACAAAATATGCAAGCAAAAAAAAAGGTGAATAAAAACTAAGCAAATAGGTGACTAAACTAAGAATTTAATATTTTCAGAGAGATAAGAAGTGTATTTATGCAAAAAAAGTGAAAGCTAGAGGAAAGGTATCTTTGTTGAATTAAAAAATGTTTTTTGAAATTAAAATACAAGAGTAGAAATTTTGAAAATTCAATATAAAGTAAGGAGAATAGATAAAGTTGAGGAGATCAGAAACAGAAAACAAATAAAATAGTAGGAATCATAGATAGGAAATAATCACATGAAAATTTCAAAACAACATCCCAAAATAAAAGGAGATAGGTTTTATAGTTTTAAAATATCCAGAGAGTCCACAGGACAGCAGATGAAAGTGGATCTATTCTGAGACACAACATTGCAAAATATCTACTCTTGCAACTAACAAAAGATTCCATCATTTTGTAGGAAAAAAATGGATTTTATAGAAAGGTTCTGAAATCTATGATGATAATTTTTTCAATAATACTTGTAGATACCAGAAGACTGTAGAGAAATGTCTTCAACATTGTTAGAAAAAAGTATTCCCAATGTAAAAATTATACATCCTGCTAAATTCCCAATTCATTGTGAAAGCATAGTCAAGACATCTTTAGATGCACAAGGTGTCAAAACTTTACTCCCCCATACATACTATCACAGCATTCATGCAGAAAAAAATAAGACATGGGTTCTGAGAAATAGGAAACCAACTTGGAAAGATGAAGGAAATCAAGATGATGGTTAAGAGAAATTCCAGGGCAGCAGCTGTGCAACTAACGTAGAGAGCAATCAACCTTGACTAGAGTATGTTAGAATATTTCAGAAGACCAGGTCAGAAGGCAACATTGATAGATTATCAAATATCTATAATCATAGTGAGAAACATAGAGCTGAAGCAAAGATTCAGCTTGAATTAATAATCAGTACAAAGAAGGCAAAAAAGGAATAAAGCAATTATCAACAACAAAAATTTTTAAAGGAAAAATGATTATAGTATACTATATGACTCAGCCGTGACTAAGGTTTTCATAATTATAATACTATATAGAAAAGAATATTGATCTAATAACAATTATAAAATTACTCCCTTCTAAATAAGAGGTGATAAGATTCCTGTAGACAAGGAGTAAGGAAGATAGACAAATCTCCACCTTCTATAGTAGTAGTTTAAGAAATAATTTTAAAGCAAAACTTTTAAAATAGTGATATTATCAAACATAAATTAGAGATATGTAGATACATATTGAAACAATCTGCTGAAAAAGTTGAGAAGAATTACCTTGGAGAGCAGAACAGCTATCTTCTGCAACAAGACAAAAGTACAAGCAGAAAATCAACCCCCCCCCCCCCCCCAAAACTATTTTCTCAATAATAATATCATCATCTCTATAATTTAATTGGCCAATCAAGTTTTCCAAAGAAACCCAGCTCTGGGACAATCTTGCTACACTATCATTAGACTAGAAACCCCGGTAATCTTGATTTTAGTTTACTAACTTTGAATGTCATGACTCCTTCAAAGAAATACTCTGCACAGATAAAACTAATGTAAAATTAAAAGAAGCATCAATGAAGATCCAGATTTGAACTCTAGGCTTCTAATTAAGGGAATAAGGGAAAAGGGGAGGATGAGAGGGAGTCAATTTGGTCACTCTAGCTTCTGGAAGGTAATTGCTTATTTTCCTGGAGATTTTAATCTATGCCAAGTAATCTCTCTGTCTCTTGACAGCATCAACAAAAAAGGTCCCCACAAAAAAAACCCATCCAAAGGTCAGCGGCCTCAAAGATCAAAGCTAGATAAACTCGTGAAGATGAGAATCAATGAAAAAATACTGAAAACTCAAAAAGCCAGAGCACTTTTTCTCCTCCAAATAATCACAACACCTCTCCAACAAGGGCATAGAACTAGGCAGAAGCTGAGATGGATGAATTGGCAAAAGTGGGCTTTGAAGGTCATAATAAACTTCGCTGAGCTAAAGGAGCATGTTCTAACCTAATGCAAAGAAGTTAAGAACCATGATAAAACATTACAGGAGTTGTCAACCAGGATTAACAGTTTAGAGAGGAACAGAAATGCCCTGATGGAGCTAATAAACACAACACAAAACTTCACAAGTATCAATAACTGAAGAGACCAAGTAGAGGAAATAATTTCAGCACTTGAAGACTATCTTGCTGAAATAAGACAGGCAGATAAGATTAGAGAAAAGAAGAATAAAAAGCAACAAACAAAACCTCTGAGAACTACGGGATTATGTAAAAAGATCAAACCTTCAGGTTGAGGTACTTGAAAGAGACACAGAGAACAGAACCAAGTTAGAAAACATACTTCAAGATATCATCCAGGAGAACATCCCCAACATAACAAGAGAGGCCAACATCCAAATTCAGGAAATCCAGAGAACCCCAGTAAGATATTCCATGAGAAGATCAACCCAAGACATATAATCATTAGATTCTCCAAGGTCAAATTAAATGAAAAAACGTTAAGGGCAGTCAAAGAGAAAGGTCAGATCACCCACGAATGGAAGGCTATCATACTAACAGCTGACCTCTCGGCGGAAACCTTATAAACCAGAAGAGATTGGAGGCCAATATTCAGTATTCCTAAAGAAAAGAATTTCCAACCCAGAATTGTGTATCTGGCCAAACTAAGCTTCATAAGCAAAGAAGAAATAAAATCCTTTTCAGACAAGCAAGTGCTGAGGAAATTTGTCACCACCAGGCCCGACTTGCAAGAGTTCCTGAAGGAAACTCTAAACATGAAAAGGAAAAACAGTCATCAGCCATGACGAAAACACACTGAAGTACAAAGACCAATGACACTATGAAGCAACTACATCAAGTCTGTGAAATAACTAAGTAGAGTCATGATGACAGGATCAAATTCACACATAACAATATTAACCTTAATTGTAAATAGGCTAAATGCCCCCAATTAAAAGACACAGAATGGCAAACTGGATAGAGTCAAGACCCATCAGTGTTCTGTATTCAAGAGACCCATCTCATGTGCAAAGACACATGTAGGCTCAATACAAAGGGATGAAGTAAAATTTACCAGGCAAATGGAAAGCAGAAAAAAGCAGGGGTTGCAATCCTAGTTTCTGACAAAACAGACTTTAACCAACGAAGATCAAAAAAGATGAAGAAGGACATTACCTAATGGTAAAGGAATCAATTCAACAAGAGGAGCTAACTATCCTAAATATATACGCATTCAATGCAGGAGCTACTAGATTCATGAAACAAGTTCTTAGAGACCTATAAAGACACTTAGACTCCCATACAATAATAGTAGGAGACATTAAAACCCCATAGTCAATATTAGATAGATCATTGAGACAGAAAATTAACAAGGATATTCAGGACTTCAATGCCGCTCTGAATCAAGTGGACCTGATACATATGTACAGAACTCTTCACTCAAAAGCAGAATATACACTCTTTTTGGTGTCATATAGCACTTACTCTAAAATTGATCACAGAATTGGAAGTAAAACACACCTTAGCAAATGCAGAAGAACTGAAATCGTAACAGTGTCTCAGATCACAGCACAATCAAAGTTGAACTCAAGATTAAGAAACTTGCTCAAAACCACACAACTACATGGAAACTGAACAACCACTTCTGAATGACTCTTGGGTAAATAATAAAATTAAGGCAAAAATCAAGAAGTTATTTGAAACCAATGAAAACAAAAAGATAGCATACCAGAATCTCTGGGACACAGCTGGGGTAGTGCTAAGAGGGAAATTTATGGCACTAAATGCCCACATAGAAAAGCTAGAAAGGCCTCAAACTGACATGCTAAAATCATAGCTATTAATAAAATAACTAGAGAACCAAGAGCAAAGAAACCCCAAAGCTAACAGAAGACAAGGAATAACCATAATCAGAGCAGGACTGAAGGAGATAGAGACACAAAAACACTTGAAAAAAATCAATGAATCCAGGAGCTGTTTTTTTGAAAAAATTAATAAAATTGATAGACCACTAGCTAGATTAGTGAAGAAAAGAGAGAAGAATCAAATAGACACAATAATAAATGATAAAGGGGATATTACCACTGACCCCCCAGAAATACAGACAACCATCAGAGAATGCTATGAACACATCTATGCAAATAAACTAGAAAATCTAGAACAAATAGATAAATTCCTGGACACATACACCCTCCCAAGATTGAACCAGAAGAAGCTGAATCCCTGAGTAGACTAATAACAAGTTTTAAAATGGAGGCAGTAATAAGTACTCTATCAACCAAAAAAGCTCACAACCAGACAAATTTATGGCAGAATTCTACCAGAGGTACAAAGAGGCACTGTTACCATTTCTTCTGAAACTTTTCCAAACAATTTAAAAGGAGGGACGTATCTCTAACTCATTTTATAAGGCCAGTATCATCCTGATATCAAAATCTGGCAGAGATACAACAAAAAACAAAACTTCAGGCCAATATTCCTGATGAACATCAATGCAAAAATTCTCAATAAAATACTGACAAACTGAATCCAGCAGCACATGAAAACTCTTATCCACCATGATCAAGTTGGTTTCAACCCCAGGATACAAGGCTGGTTCAAAATCCATAAATCTATAAATATAATTCATCACATAAGCAGAACTAAAAACGAAAATCACATGATTATCTCAATAGACAAAGAAAAGACCTTTGATAAAATTCAACATCCTTCATGTTAAAAACTCAATAAACTGGATATTAATGGAACATACCTTAAAATAATAAAAGCCACTTATGACAAACCTGTAGCCAGTATCAGACTGAATGGGCAAAGGCTGGAAGCATTCCCCTTGAAAATCGGCACAAAACAAGAATGCCCTCTCTCACCACTTCACTTCAACCTAGTATTGGAAGTTCTGCCCAGGGCAATCGGACAAGAGAAAGAAATAAAGAGTATTTGACTAGGAAGGGAGGAAGTCAAGCTGTCTGTTTGCAGATGACATGATCCTGTATCTAGAAAACCCGATCGTCTCAGCCCAAAACTTCTTAAGCTGATAAGCAACTTCAGCAAAGTCTCAGGATACAAAATCATTGTGCAAAAATCACAAGCATTCCTATACAACAACAACAGACAAGCAGAGAGCCAAATCATGAATGAACTCCCATTCATAATTGCTACAAATACAATAAAATACCTAGGAATACAGCTAACAAGGGAAGTGAGGAACCTCTTTAAGGAGAACTACAAACTACTGCTCAAGGAAACTAGAGAAATTACAAATAGAAAAACATTCCATGCTCTTGGATAGGAAGAATCAATATTGTGAAAATGGCCATACTGTCCAAAGTAATTTATAGATTAAATGGTATTCCCATTAAATGAGCATTGGCATTTTTCATATAATTAGAAAAAACTACTTTAAAATTCATATGGAACCAAAAAAGAGTCCTTATATCCAAGACAATCATAAGCAAAAAGAACAAAGCTGGAAGCATCAGGCTAGTTGAGTTCAAACTATATTACAAGTCTACAGTAAACTAAACAGCATGGTACTGGTACGAAAACAAACACATAGACCAATGGAACAGAATAGAGATCTCAGAAATAAGACCACACATCTATAACCATCTGACCTTTGACAAACCTGACAAACACAAGTAATGGGGAAAGGATTCCCTATTTAATTAATGGTGCTGGGAGAACTGGCTAGCCATATGCAGAAAACTGAAACTGGACCCCTTCCTTACACCTTATACAAAAATTAACTCAAGATAGATTAAAGAGTTAAATGTGAAATACAAAACAACCAAAACCCTAGAATAAAATCCAAGCAATACCATTCAAGACATAAGCATGGGCAAAGACTTCATGAATAAAACACCAAAAGCAATTCCAACAAAAGCAAACATTGACAAATGGGATCTAACTAAAGAACTTCTGCACAGCAAAATAAACTATCATCAGAATAAACAGACAACCTACAGAATGGGAGAAAATTTTTGCAATCTAACCATCTGACAAAGGTCTAATATCCAGAATCTATAAGGAATTTAAACAAATTTACAAGAATAAAAAAGAAACAACCCCATTAAAAAGTGAGCAAAGGACATGAACAGATACTTCTCAAAAGAAGACATTTATGCAGCCAACAAACACATGAAGAAAACTCAACATCACTGATTATTAGAGAAATGCAAATCAAAACCACAATGAGATACCATTTCACACCAATCAGAAAGGAGATTATTAAAAAGTCAAGAAACAACAGATGCTGGTGAGGATGTGGAGAAACAGAAACGCTTTTACACTGCTGGTGGTAATGTAAATTAGTTCAACCATTGTGGAAGACAATGTGGAAATTCCTAAAGACGTAGAGCCAGAAAGACCATTTGACCCAGCAATCCCATTACTGGGTATATACCCAAAGGAATATAAATCATTCTGTTATAAAGATACATGCACATGTATGTTAACTGCAGCACTATTCCCACTAGCAAAGACATAGAATCAACCCAAATGTCCATCAAATGATAGACTGGATAAAGAAAATGTGGTACATATATGCCACGGAATACTATGCAGCCATAAACAGGAACAAGATCATGTCCTTTGTAGGGACATGGATGAAGCTGGAAGCCATTATCCTCAGCAAACTAACACCGGAACAGAAAATCAAACACTGCATGTTCTCACTTATAAGCAGGAGCTGAACAATGAGAACATATGGACACACATAGGGGAATAACACACATTGGGGCTTGCTGGGGAAGAGAGGGGAAGGAGAGCACCAGGATAAATAGCTAGTGCACGCTGGGCTTAATACCTAGGTGATGCGTTTACAGGTGCAGCAAACCACTATGGCACATGTTTTACCTATGCAACAAATCTGCACATCCTACACATGTATCCCCGAACTTTAAATTAAATTTTTAAAATGCTCAATGAGATAAAGCATATATAAAATATATATATTTATTTAATGACAAAAATTGGAAAATGGTATCTAAAATGTAGACGAAAGATGCAATAATGCTAACATAAATAAGGAAGGAATTCCCAAGGCAATCCTGCAAAATGAAGAGCCTTATCAGACGCCCTGCCAGACATAGGCCTTGGCTCTCTTTGTATGCTAATCTCTAACCAATCCCACCTATAACAAAAACAAGCTTCACACCAAAGTGTGAATTTTTCGTCTGTATCCCAATAGACCAGACACTAGAAATGGGAGTGGACTTGGTTCTATGTACACTTTTTCTATTCAGAGAAGGGGATTCATTTAGGCTTTGGTCTGGGAGTATCCTGTTCTGTGAAGAGTTTCCAAACCAAGATAGGGTGTGGTTAGCAATCTTGGCACTTCAAGTGGCTGAAGATAGATGCCCTGTGGGATCTTGCCATCTATTACACCCACACACACCATTGTCATTATAGCATCTTAGACAACACCACCACACCCTGCCATGCACTAGGATTTTCAATTAAAAAATCTCCTGAGGTTTCCATGTAAATGTCTTACAAAGGGTAACATGAAGGCCATTGCTTATAAGGACTCTAAGAGAGAATGAGAGAATTTGTGTTACAGGCCCTGCTTTCATCTGGACACAAAGTGAAAAAAACAGAGTACCTGAATATGTTGCAAGAAACATAAAACATGGAAGTCATCTCACGAACAAAAGAGATCTTCAGAACTTTAATTTTGTATTATTTCGTGTCCATGCTATATTACTTTACATTTCAGTATCTACTATAGCTCCCTTCCATTTTACTATTTCGCTTCAAAAGTAACTAAGCTGAAAAGAAATATATGTTTGCTCATCCAGCACAAGCCATCGGATTAGAAAACTATGCTTATCGTTCAATTCCCACCTATGAGTGAGAACATGCAGTGTTTGGTGTTCTGTCCTTGTGATAGTCTGCAATGGCACATGTATACATACGTAAAAAGCTACACATTGTGCATATGTACCCTAGAACTTAAAGTATAATAAAAAAAAAAAAGAAAAAAAACTATGTTGTCCCCATTCACCATCCCACCCTATTACCACAGACACATCTAGAGGGAAAATAAGAAATAATCAGACAGCATTTCTGAGCTAACATGATGTTCATACTTATTACAAATCAGAACTGGGAAACTTTGGAATTTTCTGTAAGTTTAAAAAAATATATAAAAGGGAACAAGAAAAACGCATCAATGTCGATCTAAATTTCTAAGATGCAGGGCTCCTAAGGTGGTCAAAGTGCCAGAACCCTCTCCCCTTCTATGAAGGAATCAAGCCCTTCTACGTGGCACTGGGAAACTGTTCCTTCTCCAATACAATAGACCCATGCTCCATGGAAGATATGACATCAGCCTCTGGTTTCCGAAGAAGATGAGTGGAATACGCAGCCTAGTAATTATTTTGCTGTGAATTTTCAATAAAGATGCTCTTATCCTAAGTATTCCACTGATTGATACAATGAGGTATGGGGTTGAATAACAAAGAAAAAGCTCCGTTTATTCTCATTTGGCAAATTTGCCAGTGAAACAAAATATCAGGTGGGGCGCAGTGGCTCACACCTATTATTTCAGCACTTTGGGAGGCCAAAGCGGGTGGATGGCTTGAAGTCAGAACTCTGAGACCAGCCTGGCCAACATGGCAAAACACCATCTCTTTTAAAAATACAAAAATCAGTTGGGTGTGGTGGCACATGCCTGAAATCCCAGATACTCAGGAGGCTGAGACTGGAGAATCACTTGAACCTAGGAGGTGGAGTTTGCAGTGAGCCAAGATTGAGCCAATGTACTCCAGCCTGGATGAAAGAGTGAGACAGTCTCAGAAAAAAAAAAAAAAAAAATCTATTAAGTAGACATCATTCCTGTTTTCTAATGCAATCTATGTTTATGAACAAAAAAGAAATTGAACTCTTCATTATAACTTCTCCTTGAAAATAATATCCGGACACAAGGGCTTCAAACAGTAACCTTTCCCTGCGTGACCCTTACCCTAATTAATGACCATAATGACACAGGACTGGAACTCTTGCCAATTATTAGCTTCATCTCTGTGTTCTGTTTCTCAACATAGATTCAATAAACAACTCAAGACTTGCTGGAGTTTGAAAGTAACAACCAAAGCCAAAACCCCGTGTATATTAAAACCATTCCTGCAACAATAAACTCCGACTGGGAAATGAACTAATCATTCCTGTTGTTCAACTAAGCTCCCCACTGAAGAGGCTGAAATCACAGCCCCCTCAAAGAGGAAGCTCTGGCTTAACTAACAAGGAAAAAACATTGACTGACCTTCAGGTACCCTTTGTTTCTGGGCTTCTCTGACATACCCTCTTTTACTGCACCACATGCCTCTCATTCCTCCAGGCCAGCATTTGATAGTTGAGCTTAGGATGGTGAATGGTGATGGGTGACTCATAACCCACCATTTATATTCCATTAGGGGAAAATAAGCAAGATAGAGTGTCTGGTAACATGCTCTTAGACAAATAGTTTTCAATGTTTTCCCTTAGCGACATTTTTTAAAGGCACCAACCAGGAGAAAGTGAGAGTTCTGTTTCGGAATTGATGAATCTATCTGTGGCTAAAACCACTATGTAATTGGAAATCTCTGTAACATGAGAAAGTCTTTGCCCAAAACTCTATTGTGTCATTTTTCATATTTCTTATATGACAATGATCTGATGACTTCTGTGTCACTAAATTGTTCCTTTAACCATCTGGTCCTTTGAGTTGAGTACAAGCTTGCTTAGATGCAATGGAAAACTTGGAAAGGATAACACATTCATTCAAGTCATTTGTAGAACTTAAAAAGAATTTATTATGATTCTTACTGAGTGACAAGCAGCCTGAGAAGAGGGTTGTACATCAATCAGTGCAATAATATGTGATGAATGACAGAAGAAAAGATAGAACAAAGATACAGGACACATCCTACCAAACTGAAACAGGGGTGGCTGGTGTGCGATGCACATATAACAGAGTATTAGTTGCTTCTACACACAAGTTCTACACATGAAAGGGTTACCTGCAAGAGGATAGTAACTAAGGCTAACTTCACAGTGGACACTTAACTTCACAGAGGATAAGTGTTTTAGTCTCATTTACCTGTGACTCAGTCACAGACAATGAATAAAAATGTTAACGTGAAAACTTCTTCCAAAGAAAATCTATGTCTTAATCTACCACTAATACCTGAACATATCCATCTCTTTCTGCTTTTCAGAAATACCTCTTTGTTCTCTGATAATAGCATGAGAAATGTCCACACCCTCAGTTGCCTAGCAATTCAAGTAAACGAACACCAAGTAATTAGTGTTGTGTAGACCTTTATTTAAAGAGATAGTATTTTGGTGTGCTGAAATTTGTGTGACAAAATGTTTGGCACACACAATAGCCACTTTTAGTTTTTTCATTCATGCTGAAATAGTTTGCCTCTCATGAGAGAGAAAACAGATACAGATGCTAATTTTTCCAGCTTCCCTTGAGGCCAGGAGTAGAAATGCAACCAATTAGACACAAGGAGAAATCTGCTTTGGGACCTTTGAGGTAGAATTATCTACTTATTATAAAGAGAGAAAGCATGAGGCTAACTCTCTTCCCCATATTCTTTCTTCCAGAATTTGGGTGTTGAGTAAGGACATAATACTTAGAGTTGCAGCATGACGTGGGGAGAATATCAACCCTAAGGGTAACAAAAAAATGGATTTTCTTATGTCATTATTAACCTGATGAACTGATCCCAGAACTGTCACAACTCTAATCTTTGTATGTGTGATATGAATGGCCTCCAGCTGTTTAAGCCACATTTGGTATGGAAGTCTCTTACTTGTATTTCAAAGCAAGTGATTGGTTTGGAAATGGGGAGGCATAAGCCAATTTGAACCAATGCAACACAGAAGAGGCGTTCTCTAAGCTCTCAGATAAAACAATTTACCGAATATGAACACTAAAGTGTATTTGTTCAATTATTGCTGATAACTATTTGAGACCTTGAAACGAGCCAGCGCAAGGATGAGCCAATAGCAGAATAGCTGAGAGGAAACTTGGAAAGTGCCTATGTTCTTGATGACATTGTTGAGTCATTTAGTCAAACAACTCTGTAGTCCACACTTCATCTTGGCTTCCTAGCATGTGAGATAATTAATCCACGAAGGGTTTAAGCAAATTTTATATTGTTTACTATGGCAGGTTGATTGCTTTGATGGTCCCAATTAATTATGTTTCTGGATCCAAGCCCTTTGCCTTGCAGCTTTGTAGGGTCTGCCCACTCTAACTACAAAAATTACTTTATCCAATAGAACATGACAAAACTAATGGTGTGCTGGTTCTGAGCCTAGACCACAAGAGACCTTGAGTGTCTCTGTTCCCTCTACTGGAATCCTGCCACTGTCATGACTATCAGCCTGGGCCAGCCTGTAGATAATGAAAGATCATATGAAAGAGAGCCGAACTGTCTCAGCTGAGGCCATCCTAGACTCGTCTACGGTTAGCTGACACCCAAACATGAGAGAGCGCCAAGCCAAAATCAGCAGAGCTGCCAACCCAATCACCAGCTGACCACAGACATACGTGTGGGTCCAGTCATGACCAGAAGATTTGCCCAGATGACCCATGGACTCATGAGCAATAATAAATGTTAAATAATAAATTGTTTTAAGCCACACGGAGTGTTGGGATGCTGTGTTATGCATTTAGTTACTTTTATTACTTGTGAATGAGAGCATTCTAGCTGATAAAGCAAAGTAGAAAGTTGAAGAGACGGGTAGGAGTCTTCCCTTTTAATACATTCTAAGCACATGGAACAGGCCTGAAAGGTTTTAGTTAAGGAAATGATTGAATTTGCATTTTAGATAAAACACTATGGCTTGGATGTGGAGGATAATATTGAGTAAGATCAGGTAACTAAACTTGCATTAAAAATAACAACCCAGAGTCAGGCACGGTGGCTCACGCCTATAATCCCAGCACTTTGAACGTCTGAGGCAAGTGGATCACTTGAAGCCAGGAGTTCAAGACCAGCCTGGACAATATGGTGAAACCCCATCTCTACCAAAAATACAAAAAATTAGCCAGATGTGGTGTCATGTGCCTGTGGTCCCAACTACTTGGGAGGCTGAGATAGGAGAATCCCTCTAACCCAGGAGGTGGAAGTTGCAGTGAGTTGTGATTTTGCCACTGCACTCCAGCCTGGACAACAGAGTAAGACCCTGTCTCACTCTAAAATAAAAAATAAAAAAATAATAACAGACCGGAAGGAAGGAAAATTTAAGATGTAAGACAACAGCAGTTTAAAAAAAAAAAAGTTATCTGAGGGGGAAAAAAAAGAAGAGAGATAAAGCACATAGGGTAGAAGTTGTAGATTTCTTGAGTTCCTACAATGCAAGTACACTTATTTGCAGCCTAGATCAAGTGTTCAAAACGGGGCCTTCAGATCAGCGACATCTGCAGCATTTGGAAATTTGTTAGAAATATATATTGTCAGCCCACTGCAGATCTACCGAATCAGAAACAGAAAATGAGTCCCAGCAATCTGTGCTTCCACAAGCCCTCCGGGTAGATAATGCTGATGCATGCTAAAGTTTGACCCAGGCCATGGGTAAGAATCTGTTAAGGATGACAAATTGTTTTTTTTTTTTTTTTTTTTTTTTTTTTTTTTTTTTTTTTTTTGTTGAGACTGGAGTCTCGCTCTGTCGCCCGGGCTGGAGTGCAGCTGGCCGGATCTCGCATCACTGCTAAGCTCCGCCTCCTGGGGTTTAAGCCATTCTCCTGCCCTCAGCCTCCGGACGTAGCTGGGACTACAGGCGCCCGGGCCACCTCGCCCGGCTAGTTTTTTGTATTTTTTTAGTAGAGATGGGGTTTCACCGTGCTTAGCCAGGATGGTCTCGATCTCCTGACCTCGTGATCCGCCCGTCTCAGCCTCCCAAAGTGCTGGGATTACATTGTATTTTTTAGTAGAGACGGGATTTCACAGTGTTAGCCAGGATGGTCTCGATCTCCCAACCTTGTGATCCGCCCGTCTCGGCCTCCCAAAGTGCTGGGATTACAGGCTTGAGCCACCGCGCCCGGCCAAGGATGACAAATTGTTAAGGACACCAGCACCTTCTTTAGATCACCTTGGCTATGAGGGATGGAGCTGAGCTATTGCCAGTTTTGTCTGAATGAAATCTTTGTCAACTGATATGAGGCTTGTTCCCCGGATTGATCCTCTGGATTCTAATTTCTCAGTGGCCAGGTTTTATCAAGAGCTGTAGTGTCTCCCGTGGGTCCTAAGCTTCCTTTATGACATGGCTCAGAGGAGTGACATTCTTATCTACACACAGAGAGACTAGGGTCTCTATAGGTCAATGGATATTGGAACACAGAGTGAATATATATTGCATTAGTCCATTATGTATTGTATTAGTCCATTCTCACACTGCTATAAAGAAAACTACCTGAGAGGCCGGGTGCAGTGGCTCACACCTGTAATCTCAGCATTTTTGGGAGGCTGAGGCAGGTGGATCACATGAAGCCAGGAGGTTGAGACCAGCCTGGCCAACATGGTGAAACTCTGTCTCTACTAAAAATATGAACATTAGCCAGGCATGGTGGTGAATGCCTGTAAGGATTAAATTAGCCAGGCATGGTGGTATAATCCTGACAGGCATGCACCACCATGCCTGGCTAATTTTTGGGAGGCTAAGGCTAACTTTGGGGAGGCTGAGGCATGAGAATCAGTTGAACCAGGAGGCAGAGGTTGAGGTGAGCTGAAAGTATGCCACTGCACTCCAGCCTGGGCAACAGAGTAAGACTGTCCAATAAAAAGAAAAGAAAAAAAAAGGATACTACCTCAGACTGGGTAATTACAAAGGAAAGAGGATTAATTGACTCACAGTTCTGCATGGCTGGGGAGGCCTCCAGAAACTTAACATTATGGCAGAAGGGGAAATAGTCACCTTCTTCACTAGGCAGCAGAAAAGAGAATGAATGCGAGCCAAGGAAAAACTTCCACTTTTAAAACCATCAGACCTCGTGAGACTCACCATCACCAGAAAAGTATGGAGGAAACCACCCCCATAATCTAATTACAATTACAATTCATGGTGAGATTTGGGTGGGGACACAGAGCCAGACTATATAATATATAGATAGAAAACACTGAATTTAGAAGACAACCAGATGAATAATCTTTCTCACCCTCAAAGAGACCCAGGTATTAACCATCCATCTTCTGGCTGGGAAAGGGTTGATAGTGTCTCGTTTGGTCCTGCCAATCAGATATCATCCTCTAAGGGCCTATGCTTACCTCCATATATTTTCTTTCTTCCTTCCTTTTTTTTTTTTTTTTTTTTTTTAGAGAGAGAGAGACAAGGTCTCACTCTATCACCCAGGCTAGAGTGGCGTGGCATAATCACAGCACATGCTGGCCTCAAACTCCCGGGCTCAAGGGATTCTCCTTCCTCATCCTCCTGAGTAGCTGTGAATACAGGCATGCACCACCATGCCCGGCTAATTTTTTTTTCTACAAAGATAGCATCATCTCACTATGTCACTCAGGCTGATCTCAAACACTTGGCCTCCAGTGATCCTCCTACCTTGGTCTCCCAAAGTGTTGGGATTACAGGCATGAGCCACTACACCAGGCCTGAATTCTATACTTAATATGCTATGTCTTACTGTCTCAGAAATCTTCTGGAGAACTCTTGACTTCCCAGTTTTGTTTTGTTTTTTAAATTCTGGGGGACTGCTAACCTGTTGGTGATGTAGAGAAGCAACCATCTTTCAAGCTATTCTAGACGTTATCCTTTATGCAAGAGGACTTTGGGGTCCTTCTCTGTAGGGGGAATTAAAGATTGTGTTAAGAAAAAGAACACCTAATTTGTTGACAGACCTTTACCTTGACTCAGCAAAACGCCTACACTGGAGGCCAAAACAAATTCCATCTCTCAGTTCTTGGGCCTAATGACCCACTGTTTTAGCATGAAATTATAATGGGACAAAATTTAAAGAAAGCCTGTGTGACCCTAATATTGTCAACAAAACTGGATATAACTTCTAAGAGCAAGACAAACCTCAAAACTTCTCCACCTACACAAACATATACCAGATCTCATTCTTTTGGAGAATGTTGGCTATTTCGTAAATTTGAAAACAAAACTGAAAAAAAAAAATTGATTTACCTTTTCCAGCCCAGAAATGGAGAGGTACTTTACACCTAAAGGGTTTCCACGCAAATCACTGACCTAACAAGTTCAGAATTCCTGTATGGATAGACTAGTCCAGAATTACAGGTGAGAGCAATTAAAAACCTCTTGCAGTAAAAATGATCTAATTATAATCAAGACTAAGCTATGGTTCTACTGTGCTTCATTTCACTCATCTACAGAATGAGAATCTTAATAGTACTATCAGTAATGACACCTCCTGTTCTGAGGATTAAATGAGTTTTAAAAAGTACAAAGCACTTAAAATATCACCTGATCCACAGGAAGAAGTTTGATGGAAGAAGTTTGACAGGTCCATTTAACAGAAGTTTACCTATTATTAGTGTTAATGTATTGTTGACTATTATTATTATTAATTATCAGCAGCAGCATTGTTTAGTTTTGTGTTAGTTTAATAGGTAATTGTGAAAAGCATTAGCAAGGACAATGTAATAGGACTCAGTGTCTGAGATGGCTCCGATACTTTGAGCATGACTGAGAGAAGAATAGTACCCTTGGCAGATATTCAGAATCCAAGTGCAAGAGCTGTTTAACTTGATAAATGTGATGCAGTGACACAGTATTATTTCAGTGAAGTAGACCCAGAATTTAAGATATAGAATGGGAATTGAAAAGGCAAATATCAAATAAATTAATTTGAGAAAAATATGCACAGATGACCAATTCTAGTCTCCTGTTTTTAGCATATAAACATAGAGGAATAATGAGAAGGCTCTAAAATACTCTGGATCATGGAAAGGGTGACACAGAGATAAATAAAAAAAATACAGAAAGACTAGTGAGGAAAATGAGATAAGGATCTCATTCCTTCACTCTCCTATCCCTTGATTTATTAATTCTTCATCCATTTATTAATTTATTGACTTCATCAAGAATGCCCTGCCAGGTACTAGGGACATACACTTCTGGCCCCAAATTGCTGAGTCTAATGGAGAAAACAGTCAAAGACACAGAAACTTATATTACAGTCAGGCAAGTGCTACAGTTGACCTATAACCAAAACGTTGTAGGCAAAGAGCAGTATCACTGTGCAAAAGTCAGAGAAGAAGGTCATAGTTCGGTTTCTGATCCCACTACATAACTGAAACTACACCAAGAGATGGATGACTTCATTGCTCAATCCAAGGCAGATGTTTACAACAACGACAAAGAAAAAGATGGGCTCTGACTTCCAGTCCTCATGACACAGAGACCATGTTTCCTAGCACTGTTTCAAACATGCAGCGATGATTGATAACAATATTAAAGGAAAACAAAACAGCACAGGGTTGTTTATTTTCTAGATGAACACGTCTATGAACTTGAAATAGAACAGAAACACATTACAGAAAGTAGAGGATAAATAACTAGTACCACTGAGCTCCAGGAATAAAAATAACACTATTGTGTTGAAGTTTGATTTCAACACAAGACTTAATTGACAGCTTAATAGAGACATATCGGTCTCTTATCAAGTGGAAAAACTGATGCCAGATATAACATGCAAAGCCAGTGGCTTCTGACTTCCCTCTCTCCGCTTTGGAGCCTCCTTCCATCTGTCTCTGTACAGGAGAGCTTCCTTCTCCCTTCCTTCTTGCCCCTTCTTGCCTATTAAACTCTCTGCTCCTTAAAA
>NW_016804051.1:3670499-3708845 GCF_001698545.2 Rhinopithecus bieti
AAAAAAAAAAAAAAAAAAAAAAGGCCAGTGGCTTCTATGGCACTGCCATCCAAGGAAAAGGGCTGGCTTGTTTCCTGGGACTGCAGCTCATAGAAAACTACCCGGGGACTTGAGCAGGAGCAGAGACAAGCATAGAAATACACAAGGATCTGGGTCAAATCATCTGCTGACTCAGCGACTATCAGCATTGGCCCCATATCACATAATAGAGCCACCTTGAGTGGGCAGCGGGAGTCATTCTCAGAACTATTGGCTCAAAAGAGAAGATCCAGAGACAGAAACAAAAACATCCACTAACTAAACTATGTCTGCAATCTAAAATTTCAAAGCATACTAAGAAAGATAATCAACAAACCGTGATCAAGAGAATTCACACTGTACAAGAAGGCAAATAACAGAGTAGCCTGAAGTTCCTTTAAATTATATTTAGAATCTGTAGCCATAGAAAGTAATGAAAAACATTCATAAAAAAGAAGAGTTTTTTTTTTTGAAGTAAAAGCAGGCAGATATGAATAAAATACACAAATATAAAACAAAATTCAAAAGCATAAAAGAACTATGGTGAAATAAAAACAAATACACAGGATAAAGTTTAGTCTTGATCAAGTCTAAAAAATTATTAGTGAACTAGGAAGTCATACCTAGAGCATAAAGAGATGATTAAAAATATGAAATAAGTTAAACAATGTGGAGAATGAAATGAGAAGTCCTAGAAGCAAAGAGGAGACAGAATAGCAGAGAACAAAGTTTTATAGCAACAATAGAAAGAATCAGAAAAATAAACGTACAAACCCTCAGATTCTCAGACTAGATATGTACAGTAGCTAAAGAAGAGAACAAACACATACCTCAGCTAGATGTATCATAGTAAACAATAAGATTAGAACAATGAAGAAAAAATATTAAAAATGAAAAGATATATGCCTAACAAAAGAACTATTGTGTCATCAAGAATGGAGGCAAAAATGAAGACATGTTCAGATATAAATACCCACAAAGATATTTTTTGAAGTCATTAAATTTGGCTCTTCAGCAAAATAAAATCATTCAGAGAAAAGAAGCAGGATGTAAGAAATAAAACTGAGTGCAAAACAGTAAATGTGTTGGAAACCATAACTAATCTAAATTCAACTGTAGGTATGTGTGTTTGTGTGGAACGAGTTGAAACTACATTTTGAAAAAAACATCAATAAATCTTATATTCTGCCTATCTGCAGAATTCCTCCTATCTTGCTTTTTTCTTACTTAGTTAAAAACATACTTTTGACCCTCCATAATTTTTTTTCCATTTTTCTTTACTCTTACTCTTAGCTTTCCCCAACATTTTCTTGCTCGAAATTTCAGTGCGTCAGCTAGCAGCTTGGCCTCAGAATATGGGAAGGTACTACCGTCTGGCAGCTTCAACTTGAGTTACGGTGAAGACTTGTTTTCCATTTTGCCCTCCCCTCTGTGCCATATCCATCCTGGCCATTGTGCCAGGTGAAATACCAACGCTCGCTGATGTGGAAGACGCTTCATTGGGAGGCAATCAGCTCTGCTGAGGGAGAAAGAAAAATATGTGTGGTTTTTGCCGCCTTCACCTTGGCAGAGAAAAGTGGATGTAAAACTGGGACTGGGGTACAGCCTTCGGAGTTCTGGAAGATCAGCGACACCAGCTTGAGCCAAGAAAGAACACATGGTGGTTGTATGTGGCAGTGACACCTCAAGAAAAATCACTTTGAGTCGTGTGCCTGATCATTTAACTGCTATGGGCACAGGCCCAGTTTTCTCCCCAAGTCAAATGTAAATGGTTTAAGGAAGCCGGTCTTTCTTCCCCCTCCACTTTTACCATACTAAGTGTCTGACAGCCATTTTACTGTGTTTACAAATTATGAAAATTCTGGGCAGCTAATTATGAAAATATTGAGAAGTTGTATGAGAACTAACTCTCGGAGTTGGTGAAGGCAGAGAACAGACTGTGAAGTCTTTGAAAAATGAGCTGCTTGCTCTCCACTTCTGCCAGTAAATTTTGGTATTCCAGCATATTGCCATGTTAATCTGAAACCAAAAAGAAGGAAATCAATAAAAATCTAGGAGAAAAGGAGGGGAAGAGGCAAGCATCAATGCTTAGGAGATGAGAAAGGGCTGATCAGTTTCTAGGACCCATACATTTTGCTCCCCATGTATCATAAGCCAAAGAATCCAGGGAAAATATGAAAACAAGTTTTATAACCTAAATGAGAGGTGATAAATTTTAAGTTCTCTGTAAAAAGGGACAGCCTTTCTTCAAGTCTGACCTTGCTGTTTTCATACCATCTGGAAAGAAAATCTAGTTGTCTTCCCCCATTTGTTTTATGTTGAATAAAATTAATGCATGTGCAGTAATAACAGAAAGAATATAAGTACATTCTAGACTGATTATGAAGTTGCTTAGATTTCATGATATATCCCAGTAATTTAACAAACGTGGTTTTTTTTCTACAATGCCTTTCTTTCTTGCAGCAGATTTCTTTAGCTAATTTTTTATGTTAACCGAATCTATACAAAATAGAATTATTGTCATCCTCGCTGTGTAGAAAAGACAAGTCATGGCAGACAAACAAAAATTGTGCAAGTTTATAGATGATAAAATAATTTTAGAAAATAGTTATGTTGTTGTGTAGTCCTATAATCTCTCCATCAGACAATGAAACCTTCTGTGTTTAGATAATAGTACATAAAGTTCACTTTATAGTCCATCCTACAACCTCAGACTGTTTGCTATAAGACTATCATTGATGTCTTAAATTGCATCTCTAAAGTGGATACTGTCTAGTATTAGTATAAGCAGTCCAGGTGTTATATTATACAGAGGTAGCATTACTATGTAGATCTAACATAAGTATGCATCTTAAACTTAGAATCTTGTGAAGGTTATTAAGATTTTTTAACTCTAAATCCTTCCATTTTCTCATCCTTCTTGACACCAACAGATTCAGAAATTGTAAATAATATAAATTATATTAATTGATAAAATATAAAGTATAATCACATTTTCAACTTCCCCTATTGTTTGTTTCCGTAAGAAAAAGGCTAAGCTCTGGTTGTGAGCTCCTTATTACGTATTATAAGTCAAGAAACTTACAAAGTTTTTCCTGACTTTCCATGAGCAGAAAGCTTTATAAAAGCTACCATTTATGTCAAGTACAGAAAGGCAAGGAACATACACATTTACACATGTGAAAGAATGAAGAGGAAAAGAAAAGCTATGAGCTGAATTCTCAATGCACATAGTATTTAACTGAAATACAAAGCTACCTAGTAACTTATACTTTGTATTTTAATTGGGTATCTGCATGAATATGGATACATATAACTTCAGTACTTTTTAACTGGAACATCATCTATGTTATATGTCATTATATTAAATGTCATGATGAAGAGCCATTACATCTAAGTCTGTCATATTCTCCTGTTACAAAGGTCTAGGAAGTTGCCAAAAAGAAAATGTGTTTAGTGTGACATTGCTCATGCTTAGTGAAGCCATGCTGGTTGTTACTGTTCCTTAATGCTTCTGGGAGCTTAAAAGTCATTTTGTTTATACCTAGTCCTAGAGGCTTTCTTTTGAATGCAAGCATTTCTATGGCTTGAAGAATCCACACTGAGCTTTGGAACCTTTATCCATATTCAGACTTCAGGCATCCTTCTTATTCTCTATGCTTATTCACAGATACCAGACATCTGTTTGTTAACGTGTTTACTTGCCAGTGCTGTCAATATACTACAGGAAGTAAATCAGCCGGGCTCCAAAGTGTGGATTCATTCAAAACAGCTCGGGATATATCTAAAATATTTGCCCCATCTTTGGCATCATAACCTCCATTGCAAATTCTGCCGGGTCCTTTTCATTCCAAAGCTCATCCTGCTTGACTGTAAATACAGAAGTTAAATACAACATGAAAATATTGTGACCCAATTTGGCAGATGGTCACTAATGATGTTTTTTTTTATTATTATGTTAACAAATAACAAGTTTTTTTAGTGATTGATTTTGAAGTTAGAATATAAAGAGAATCAGTTACAGCAGAAAAATATAATGACTATGATCCTGTGATGCAGACATTTATCACTATTTTGCCTCAAACTGGGATGTCATCCACTGATTCTTGCTTCAGCGGCTAATTAGTTACATGATTTTGATAGATAGAGACAATAATTCAAGTATTAGAACATAATAATCATCTTCTGCTTTGGGGCTAGACATGTCTAAGTCAAGCAAAGTCTGTCTGTGTGTAATTCCGAAGGAATACAAGGTTAAAACCGTCTTGCCTAGTTTTTCTTTTTTTTAAGCCTCAAACAGAAGATCAGGTTCTTCATTAAAACCATGAAGCACCTAATATTCTGAGAAAGAATTTTATTTTTTCCTTTCTCTCTCTGGCACGCTCTCTCTCTCTCTCTCTGTCTCTCAGCATTTAATGAAATGAGGCAGCTAGCAACCTCTTTTCCAAGAGGTTGCCATAATTCAGTTATTTGACATTCTTTCTACTAAGGTATAATTTAAAAATCAACAGTGCACATCTACCCACTTGGAAACTTCTTGAGAATTTGTGAACTGACCAAGAACACCTTGTATCCTATCGTCTTCTCTCTAGCAGCACTGCAAAGGTACATGCTACCAAAAACCCTTTCATCAGTTTCAATTTTACAAGGGAGAAAGGATGCTGTCTAAGGACATGAAAACAACATAGTTGTCAGTACTATGGAGTTGGTAAGTCTTGACTCTTCAAATAGAGTTTCTTTTGAAGAGTCTGACCAGGTAATCTTTTGAAGATTACCTGACCTCAGGCAATCCACCAGCCTCAGCCTCCCAGAGTGCTGGGATTACAGGCATGAACCACTACACCCAGCCACTGCATCCAATCCTGATGGTTTGGAATTAGGTTGATATTGCCTTTCAACGTATGACATTTTATTTGCAATCGCTCAGAACACAGATGTAAAAATTTCTATCATCATTTGAAAATGAATGTCCCACTGGGGAAATTCCATGAGTATGTAAGTAGTTGCTTTGTTTACTGATGCACAGCTTATTCCACAGGATTCAGCAATCTTTTTCTGTATAGGACAGCTTAAAAATATTTTAGGCCTTACAGGCCATATGATACCATTTACAGATGATGTAGTATTGTTGTGGTTACTCAACTACAGAAGTAGCCATAGATATGTAAATGAACGAGCATGGTTATGTTCTGACAAAACTTTATTTATAAAAATAAGAAGCATGATTGTGCTCTGATAAATTTTTAACAAGCAGCAAGTTGAATTTGGCACACAGGTATTCACTACCTATGCATCTTAACACAATAGTGTCTTACAAGGATGAGGCAGATTCTGGATTAAGGGATAAAGAGCAACATATAATCAAAAGTTGGAACATGGGTAAAAAAACTGGAAATAGGTACTGATGGTTCTCTACCACTTCTCTCCATAGATATCTCTTCCTTTTCTTTGCCTCCGCTTGTTCTGTTGTTTTCACCTTCCTTTGTCACCTCTTTCCTTTATTTTCCCCTATTCTCTTCCAACAGCATTGCCTCTGTATAAAATCATCATGTAAAAGGATTTTGGGCATTTTCTCTCTAACAGCTTTTTTCTTCTATTGTCATCTCCAGCCCCTTGGCAGACACCAGCTACTTGATATCTCCAATCTGCCTCCCCTCACAAGACAGAGAAAATAACAAATATCTCTCAATTCCCCTTTATACCTCTCCCAAATGTCTTTCCCATGTTTTTCTCATTTTCTCCTGTCTTAAAACAAATGTGGACCCCACTCCTTTACAATTTGAATTTTTCCCACAATTCTTTTTTTTTTAATTTTTTTTTTAATTTTTTTTCAATTTTTTTTTTTCAATTTTTTTTTCTTTTTTGAGACAGATTCTCGCTCTGTCACCCAGGCTAGAGTGCAGTGGCACGATCTCCGCTCACTACAACCTTCACCTCCTGGGTTCAAGCGATTCTCCTGCCTCAGCCTCCCAAGTAGCTGGTATCACAGGCACATGCCACCACTCCCAGCTAATTCTTTTGTTGTTGTATTTTTAGTAGAGACGGGGCTTCAACATGTTGGCCAGGGTCTTCTCAAACTCCTGACCTCAGGTAATCCACCAGCCTCGGCCTCCCAGAGTGCTGGGATTACAGGCATGAGCCACTGCACCCAGGCTTTTTCCACAATTCTTGATTCCCATCCTTTGTAGCCTCCTCTGACATGGACCTTGCCAAATGAATCACTTTTTGTCTTTTTATATGTTCAATTTTCCTATCTCTCTGGTTTCTTTTCCTTAACCCACAATATATTAAAGTCTTCTCTATATTTAAGAAAATTAAAACAGTTGTCACGTCTACACCTTCTGCTTCCTGTCTTAACCCCCTTCCTTCAATCCCTGCTGAGTCCCCCCTCTTAGGCCTCTGCTCTCCTTCCTCTCTAGCATCTGCCTGGCCCATCACTTTCTCTCTCACTCTTTATCATCTTGGCTCTCATCTGATGATCCCCAAATCTTCATCCCACTGTGATGTTTCTCTACAGCTCGGATCTAAGTGTCCAGTTCCACAACATGTTTCTAAACACAGAGCCTGCTGACATATTGACTCAATATGCCCTAAAATTTAACTCATCAGTTTCCTGCAACTTCTTTGTATCCTCTATACCTTCAAATCTGTTTCGTTGTTGTTGTTGTTTTGTTGTTTTGAGAAAGAGTCTCACCCTGTTGCCCAGGCTGAAATGCAGTGGCACAATCTCAGCTCACTGCAACCTCCACCTCCCAGGTTCAAGCGATTCTCCTGCCTCAGCCTCCCAAGTAGCTGGGACTACAGGTGCCTGCCACCACGCCTGGCTAATTTTTATACTGTTAGTAGAGATGGGGTTTCACCATGTTAGCCAGGATGGTCTTGAACTTCTGACCTTGGGATCCGCCCAAATCAGTCAGGTCTTCCAAGTGTTGTCCATTTCTAGAATTTACCCATTATCTCTCCTTTAAGCCCTACCAATGCTACTCTAACTATATCTTCTTTTATTATCTGGTCTTTAAGAGCTTTCTCACTGATCTCTTAATTTAATAGTCTTGTTCTTCCAAGGCATCATCACACTGTTTCTAAGGTTCATATCACATTATTCTCCTCTTCAAAAAAAATGAGTGATAGCTTTTCACCCTTTGTAGTGTGAACTAAAATCTGCTTAGTTAACAAAACTCGGGGCTTTTTCCACTGTACTACATAATTATTCACTCTGTCTAATCTCCTTTCACCCATTACCCCAATCACATTGATTGAGTCTGCAAATCTAACACTGTATCATCAATCTTTCTAATTGAATATATGCCCTATATCTAATATTAATAGTTTAGAAAAATATTAAATACAATCCCATACCTCAAAATTTGCTATTTCCTTTTGTAGCATGATGCTGTCCTCTCCTGTTGAATGTATGTACACAATTCACCTGTCATTTAATATTCTGATTTTGCAATTATCACAAATATTTCATGTTTCCAAATAGTCAGATAATGTTATCTTGTTAACTTAGTACAATTCAACAATGAGTTGGGTAAACTAGTCAACATGGTGAAAGCATGCTTGTTCTTTTCTGCTTAGATGAGGCCCATAGCAATGATCATCATCATCTTCATCATCATAATTATCACCAGCATTCAGAGGGCCTAGAATTTTTAAAACTATTTTTCTTATTGGTCCTGTGCTTTCTTTCCAGCTGAGCTGATATGTTTAAATATTATAATATCTCGTGTATAAAAACGAAATGATTTTAAGTCTTGTTAAAATTATTTTTTCAAGATAAATTTCTCCCAGAAGCAGGGTTATGTTGTCAACGAAAATGAATCAGCTTTGTTACTCATAGATTTTCACACCTCACTTACATTCACTGTCCTGCTCCCTTAGCTTATAATTCCTCCCCCAACACCAAGCACCCAAACACAGTCATACACCTTCTCTCTTTCACTCTCCAATTAAAATCTTCTTCACAAACTCGCTCTTATACCTCTTTCTACACAAAGCTTACTACAGATTCCTAATCAGAATCAATTATGCTTTACCTCAAGCAAATTACTAAGTCTCTTGGGGTCTCCATTATACTATAAAATAAGAATAAAAAGAATACCTACATTATACAGTTGTTAAGTTACCAATCTCTTGAGAAGGTGCCTGGAAAATCGTGACCATGCATTAGATATTAGCTATTTTTATAATTATGCTAGTCTTCCCAAGTACAGTGAGCTCCTTAAATGCAATCAGCATTGGTTCGTGCTTGTGTCCATCTCACCCCATCTTACACAATGTCTTCCACTGAGTAAGTGGATGGAAATGGCCATGCTCACCAATGTTCAGCTTCACGGCTTCTTCCTTGGCATAGTCCTAGGCAGTGGTGTGCTCAATCTGCACCTTGCTCACTTGTGACAGCAGACTGTGCACATCTCTTCCCAATTCCATCCACATTTAGTAATATCCCATTTTTATCTGGTCTTTTTTCAAGAGATTTCTCACTGGTGTCCTAATTTAATAGTCTTACTTTTCCAAGACATCATCACAAGCTTGAACTTGACCATGGTGGGAGTTATTTACACTGGGGAAAATGGCAAATCCCATGAATCAGAGATTTTTTTTCCCCCTCTAGAAACCCAGTTGTTAAACTTTTACCAGCATACGTATGCTTCTAGGATACATTCCATCCCTTCTCTTCCATCTGATCAGTTCTGTATGAACACTGCTCAGTAACAGACTGTAAGTAGAAGCAGCATGTGTCACCTTCAGGAAACAGCAACTAGGAACAAGTATGCCTTTGCCATATTCGATCTCTCCCTTTCTTTTTCAATCACTGCAGAGGATTCAGTTGCAATCTTCAAAAAAAAAAAAAAAGAAAAATGGAACTACTAGATAAAGGTTCCTGGATCCCTGAATTACTTTGGGGAACAGAGAACTCTTCAGAACTTCATGCGATTGTTACATAATTCAGAAATAAGGCTTTATTGTGTTAAACTACTGAGATATTGGAGTAGCTATTATATCAATTAATCTACCACAGTACTGTAAGGAGCCCATAACATTGAGACAACAAAGTAGTCATTACGTCAAATAAGCACAAGTTGGCCCTCAATGGCCAGTATAAGACTCTTTAGCTAAAGAGCTAAATTTTCCCTAATTGGCTAGCATAGAAAAAAAAACATAGCCCAGTAAATCTAAATATATTCTTCCTGTGGCATCGTGCAACCAGCTATCTCTGGTGTCAGCTAGCAGGTTTGAATTAATGGGCAACTGTAAATGAAGCTGCATGTAACTAATTCTATAATTTCAAGTTATTCAGTGTAATTACAACAAAACTGCATTATAAATTTTGGGCATTATGAAGGATTTAAAAAATAAAGAAAATGGGTTTGAATAAAGCCTCATTATTAAATTACATTTGAGTAGCAGCCACCGTTATTGCAAAGCATAGACTCTAAACATATTATTAGCATCAGAAAATGTTTGTTTTGTATCTTTGTATTAATGGGAAAATGTAGTAAACATAAATAGAAGATTTTCTATTCAGGGGAAATTCTCAAGAACAAAAAAGGATAAATTAGTAGTGCCTTAATGGAGGTAAGCTTTCTCTCTTGGCATCTATCAAGCACTTCTTGCCCCACCGTGAGTATGATCAGCTATACCCAGCAGAGAGTCCAAAAGAATGGAGAGTCTCAAGAAAAATAAAACTGCCTTCTTCTGGTCTGAAACATTGGGTGCTTTCACACTGATCTTTTGTTAGTGGCTTTTTTTAATTTCTTTTTTTTTTAGATATAAAAAGATAAGAATGCTTATTAACTATGTGAGTGACAGATATTTGAAAACACTTCATTCCAATAACTCATCAGCTTTAGTGTTTTAAGGCATTGCAGAAAAAAAAAAAATGGATAAAAGAGGGATAAATACCAGTGGTTATATCTGCATGTCCTCCTGGTGATGAGAGCAGTTCCAGTGAAAGCCAGTCAAGCCCACAGGGAAAATACCAGGTTGATTTGAACATGGCTCAAAGTTGAGTTCCAGAAATCAATTTCTAACTCCCTAGTAATTCAAAAATTGGAGGCTGCATGTGTGTAGAGAATTATGTGGTATCCCTCCCTCCCAAAAATATGACATTCCCTTTTCTAAAACCCAAGAGGTAGGTGCTCTCTTGGGAAACTTTTGGAAACATAATGTTACGCTATGGGTAGAAAGGAGACATGGACTACTATTCCTGAGCATGTGGTAGAACTATATTCTATATAGTGCATGAAATAGCAGTTTGGGCAGCGCCATCTAAGGCTAAATTGATCCATATGATTGGAATTTTGCCCAGACCCTTTAACCAAAGGGGGAAAAAAGGCATCATTTTGAAATTAGCATTATCAATACGGTAATACATTTTGAACGCTAGTTGGGCCTGACATAGGAAGTGATGTAATAAGGGAGAGCTTACTGCTCCTGCCCCTTGAACAGGAAATATTTTCCTTGAGGAATAGAATACTTGAAAACTGCAGATTGCATTTTAATATTAACCAGATTTCTACATTAAACATGATTTCCGAGAACAATTTGATTTTTCTTTTTTTTCTCTCTCTCTCTTTACCCCCACTGCACCCCTCAAGCAAGTGATCAGAACTGCACTCAACCACAGCCAGCTCCTGGAATGGACCCAGGGCTGCCTGCAATTTAAATGTCAAACTTGGTGCCATTGAGCGGTGGAGAATCACTCAGCAACATGTGTCACTCATTGCTGCCCTGCCAATCGTTATTGTTTCTTGCTGCATTCAGGTGGCTACAGATTCTCTCCTGGTTTCCTTGATTATCTCCAAGTGTGAAAATTTAAATCTTGTTCCTTCTTCACTCTGCTTAAGATGTGTAAGTGTAATCACCTTCTAAAACAACCAAGGAGCAACAAGAAAATTACCAAACCTGCTTTATATTTTGAAAGGCACAAGAAAGGAATGTTTTTTAAGCTCCTAGAACTAGTTTCTGTAACTAACTGCAGAGTTGAAAACCCTTTTAACTGGCTAAACATATCTATCCCCGGTGGACATATACACAAAAATTCTAAGCTACCAAAAATGGCCTCTCTCAGGGCAGAGTTGACAGCAGTGACAACCCCTGATTGGTTAATGGAAGCACTTCAGGATTTATCAGTTGTGATTGCTTTCATCTTTGGCAGCCAGTAAAATCGTGAAATAAAGACGATTTAACCACAGTTGTTCAGGGACAGGGGAGGTGGTTGAAGCAGGGCTACAAGTAATGTGCTGTCATTCTTGATTGGTAGAAAGCAGACGGTTGTGAAATGGGGGCCACAAAGGAGGATGATTAAGGAGACCAAGAACATAGAATTGCAATGCAATAAACCCAAAGCATGGGTACTGGATGCATGCAATGGCATTCATGAGGTTGATAATTAGAGCATTATAAGATAATGCAGGATATATGGTAAGCAATGGTTATAAACAGAGTTTTTATGACTTTGCCTAGGTAAATAAGAATTTCTACTAACATGGGGGAAGTAAGGAATTAGGAAAACAAAAAGCAACCATGAAGTCACTCTGAGGATCTAGGAGTATCCCACACCCCCCAAAAAGTGGTGTCATAAGCAAAGGAACACATACAGCAAAACTGTCAGTAATCATTGGCCTCGAGATGTGCTCCTCAATAAGTCACAAATGGGGCAGAAAGCCATCATGCACAGTAGGTGGTGTTCACCTGAAAATGATGCTACCCTCTCCCTACAGAGAGAGTTCATTTCTTCAACAGAGATAAATGTTTTGGACAAGATCTCTAGCTCTTGGGCATTAGAGGTTCTTGAGAGAAAAATAGCACAGTTATTAACTCTTTATCTCAATGCAGCATAAGTGCTTCAGAGCCATATCATCTCCTTCTCTATACTCATCCTCAATCTGGCTTTATGGAGGAAGGAAGAAATCTAACGCTTATAGAAAACCTACTATGTACTAGACTGATTATTCTGTATATTAAATTTTATTACATCTTACATCCAACAACCCTGTAAAATAGACATTATCTCAACTTACAAAATGAGGAAACAGGCACAGTTTATATTCTAAGATCACAAGGCACAAGATATGTGTGTGACGTTTTCAATCACAGAAGCAGAATTTGAACTTAAGATTGCCTCAGTCAAAGATGAGTGCCCTTTTCATTATATCACATCTGCTACCCACATGAGTCAGTTCTCAGTTTGACCTGATATCTGGGATTATCAGTAAATAGCCCTGAGCGTCTGTGATTTATTTTTCTCAACTTTTTCTCATTGTACTGATCCAATATCCAGAATGAGTCTTTTGCCCCAATATTCCTTCTTCAATCACTCCAGTGTCTGGGCCTGCAGTCAATGTCTTCTGTTGATCCCCTAGTCCATTTGACTGAAGACCTCCCTGTCCATAACACAGCATCATTCTAAGACCTTCATTCTTTCTTCTACACCAGTAGTTTCTGCAAAGTAGAGGTAAACCTTCAGGGTGACTGCTTCTTGCCTGCCTCTTCCACGGATTTGTTTACTTCCATATTCTGAACCCACTCCTTCACAAACACACCCAATTTGGAAGACATTTTCCTAATTCTAGAAGCAGTGGGTACCTGTAGATGACGTTCTATTAGAGCTTCTATAAGAACTACAAAACACCTAAAAGCATTTTTAGTGGTTTTACTTTCAACTATGAAAACACCTGAAGCAAAACTGATGGAGCAAAGGGGGAAAAAGGTAAGTTTATAGTTACAAAGATTTCAATGTTCCCATTAATTGGTAGATAAATAGATGGAAATTCAGTTGGTTAACAACATTATCAATAAATTTCATTAATATCTACAGAGAAATAAATTTCAAATCCACAGAGTACAAACTCTACAAGTCCACACGAACCAGTCACCAAGATAAACCATATGTTTGGCTCTAAAATAAGTCTCAATAGTTTAAACAAAGATTATAATCAAACAAAGCATATTTCCCAACTACAACTGGAATTAAATTAGGAAAAGTAAAAATATTTCTGCAAGGCCGGGTGTGTTGGCTCATACCTGTAATCCCAGCACTTTGGGTGGCCGAGGCAAGCGGATCACAAGGTCAGGAGTTCGAGACCATCCTGCCTAACACAGTGCAACCCTGTCTCCACTAAAAATACAAAAGTATTAGCCAGGCGTGGTGGCGGGCGCCTGTAGTCCCAGCTACTTGGGAGGCTGAGGCAGGAGAATGGCATGAACCCGGGAAGCAGAGCTTGCAGTGAGCCGAGATGGCACCACTGCACTCCAGCCTGGGCAATACAGCAAGACTCCGTCTCAAAAAAAAAAAAAAAAAAGAAAGAAATATGTTGGCAAAATATTCAAATATTTAGGAATTAAAGAACATGTTTCTAAGTAACTCATGAATGAAGAAAAATTACTGGCTATAGTAAATATTTCTGATTAAATGAACATGAAAACACAACATACATATCTGTGAGATACAGCAAAAGAAATGCTTAGAATGAAACATGTAGTTTTAAGTGCATCTATTACAAAAGAAGAAAGGTCCAAAATTCATGATACACACATCACCTTAAGAATCTAAAAAGAAGAAAAAAACCCAAGAGAACAAAATATAAATTGCAGAAATAATCATCAGAAAGAAAAATCGATGAAAGCATAGCAAGGTAATTTTTAAGCATGAATAAAACTGATAAACATATGCCTTAGCTGATCACTAAATATTAACAAAATCAGGAATAAGAGAAGGAACATCAGTACACTATATTTTAGACAGTAAAAGATAATTAAAAATTATAATAATTATACTAACGAATGTGAATACTTAGATGTAACAGACAAGTACTTTGAAAAATTAAATTGGCCAAAACTGACAAAAGAAGAAACAGACAATGTAAATAATCTTCTATCAAAGAAACTGAATCTGTAATTACATATCTTCCCCAAAAAAGGATTCTAGACTCATAATGGCTTTAGGGTGAATTCTATAAAGGATAGAACTGTTATTGTTTCTTGCTTCATTTAGGAATAAAGTAATCCTATGCACATTTTTTTAGGGTAAAAATGAGACAGCAACATTCTTCAACCCTTTTTGCAGATTTTGCACTGTCAGCAAAACCATAAAAGACATTGCAAGAAAGATTTGTAGATCAATATTACTCATGAATATAGAAACAAAAGTTCCAAATAAAATTTTAGCAAATTAAATTTAAAATATTTAAACTTGATGATATACCACCATCAAATGGGATTATTATCCCAACAATGTAAAATTGGTTGAATTTTCAAAATCAATGGATATGATTCACCATGTCAGTGAAATAAAAGGGGAAAAAAAACCTATGATCAACTCAATAGATACACAAAATAAATTTGACAAAATTAAACACTCATTTGTGATAAACACTCTCAGGACATTAGGAATAAATAGTATATTTCTCAATTTTATGAGGGCACCTACAGAAAATCTTTAGTTGATATCAAACTTACTGGTAAAAGACTGACAGCTTTCTACCTAAAATCAGAAACAATGCAAATATGTCCATTTTAAGTACCTCCATTCAACACTGTATTCCAATTCCTGCCCAATGCAATACGACAGGGGAAAAAATAGCATACAGATTGGAAAAAAAGCAACAACACACTCTTCACTGATGACATGATCACAAACACGGAACTCCCAAAGAAAACCTACAAGAAAGCTATATGAACTTAATTAAGCGTCTTTCTCAGAGTCATAATATATAAGGGTAATATAATGAATTTCTATGAAAACTGCAGGAATGTTTCATACAGCTATTTTTTGCATACTTTGAATGACAGACTATGAGATATGGGAAAATCCACTTTAGGGAGAATCAAGATATCTAGATAAATACAAATTAGGAAAGACATCCTCGCTTAATGACAGTTGAGCTTGCTCCACAATGTACATCACTTGAAACCCAACTATATATAGTTTTATATATAGTACTATATATAGTTATATATAGTTTTATATATAGTACTATATATAGTTATATATAGTATATGTATTACAACTATATATTATATTACAACTATATATTTTATATATATATATATCTTATAGTGGAGTTAAAACTAAGATATAATGATGAGCCAAAGTTACTACCAATGATGAAATGTAGTATCATTTTCAGGTTGCTGAAATGGAATTCCAGCATATAAGACATTAAGTGCCAATCAGAAGAGAGATGCCATGTATATAAAGAAGCTCTGGACAGAAGATTAATACCAGGAACATCGAATCACTTTTTATGCTAAGGAATCTAACATCACTTTAGCACCTGTAATTTGTCATCATTATTTAGCCATGAAATGAAAAGGTGAGCCAAATGGTATGTGCTTTCCAGTGGTAAGTTTATGTTGGAATGAGATATTGGGCCACCGGAGCTGCTAAAATATGTTTTAATGAATTCATAAAGAAAATCCAGACACTTAAAAAAATAACAAGGCCTACAACAGTGTATTTCAACAGGTTTGCTAAAGGGGAATCAATATTTTTCCTTGAGACTTACTTCCTCAGATTCTGTATTGCAAATATAGACATTGTAAAATGAAGAGATCATTGGTTTCGTCTTAAATACTAATGAGACAACGGCCAGAAGTTTTAAATTTAAGGCCTAGACTTGTGATAGAGCTGCTTCTCATACAGGCGACTTTACCTCATACATTCCAGATTGTGTAACAACAGGAATTATTTTTCATATGTTCCCTAAGTAAATAGAATGACAAATATACACAAAAACTTTGTCACAAAGTTAAAGAACTATCACAGCTCTGAATAAATTACTATAGTCACATAAAATTATTATAACTGCAAAGATGTATTTTTTACTAAACTTAATGTAACAATGGTTAATGATTGTCCTAAAAAATGCTAGGTGATACAGTTACTAATAATATTAATAGTCTACACTTTACTTTTACCATGTTTACTATACACAGCATTCTTTGTTACGATGCATCCAATCCTCATAACAACCCCAGGAAGAATGTATTATTATTTTTCCCATTTTGGCGGTGAGATAATCAGGGTACAGACAGTTTAAACTGTTGCCAAGTTCATTTAGCTAGTGGCATGGTTTCTTTTCATAAGCATGTTTGTCAGCATTGAGATTTATAAACAAGTGTGTCATACTCTAAAGACTGAACTGTTAAACACTATGATATTCTGTATTACAAACCAAAAAAAAAGTAAAAGTATCTAGAAAAACTAAACATTCCGTAGTTTTTCTCCCACCCTTAAAAGCTTTGTGCACAAAGTATAATAAGGTATAGTGGAAATATGGAAGTAACTGTTTAATCTTTTAGTAATTAGAATTTGCCATATAAGAACCAAAGGCTACCACATATACGAGTCACATAATTTTACCAAAATAGTCACATAGAAAACAAAATTTTAAAAAAATAAGAGAACTAAATAAAAGTCCATATCATTGAAGTAATTAGAATGAATCAACTCTGTTAAAGTCCCTGTGAAAACACACACACACACACATACACACTACCCTTTCTTGTAATTTTTTGAGTTGGTGTACCAGAATTTCAAATAACGAAGCTTTTATACATTACTGAATTCTAATCAAGGAATAAAAAGGTTCTAAACATTGCTTTGAAGAAGTGAAAACCAAACAGCTTCTAAACACATTTAGCGGTGAGAAAAGTGACTTTCATGGTGGAGACAGTATTGGGGTGAATATGTAGGAAAAAAATCGACTAATGGTTAACTGCTGCAAAGACTAATAGTTCTTGCAGAATCATGGAGACAAAGCTGAAAGGATCTCTGAAGATATTTGAATTCCCCCCTCCCCTCTCCATAGCACCAGGGATCCTTAATCCAAACCATTCTAGGTAGAAGGGTCTCTTCTTTATTTTAAGGACATATCCAGGGACACCGATTTCAAAATTGCCCTCACTCACACATTTCGTATATTTCCCCCAGCTTTTGTAAATCTCTCTTTTTATTAAGTCAATCTAACTTTCCCATTTGAGCACTGGGTTTGGAGCATGAGTATTACGTAAGCCTTCTCTTTTTCCCTATCCAAGAAGAAAATATTCAGCAAACAAAGTTCCAAAAGAGCCCCAGAGAAATTTCTCTACATCTTCCTATATATCTGGAGGTCAAAGGATTCCTTGCCCACCACCTTTTCCTACACCTATCAATCAACGCTCAAACAAAAGACATGTTTGAGCACACAAATACACACACACATACACACACACACAGGCCTTCCTCAAGGAGCTTTCACCCAACACACATTCTGGGATCATTCCATTCTAAGCTCGTCCCATTCTCTTTCCCAAGTGTAATCTTTGTAACACAGAGCACATTTTTCATATTTATGTATGGCACTTACTAAATATATAGATGCAACAGTTCCTTTCTGGGCCCATAGAAACAGAATGTGTAGGGCTTAAACCCCAGAATCTGTATTTTATTTTATTTTATTTTTTTTGAGATAGGGTTGTGGAGTCCTAAGGAGTTAAAAGAAAACTGAAAAATGGACTTAGCTGGCAGGGACAGAAACAGGGGTAGAGGGGAACAAATGTTCCAAGAAATGGGATCAACTGCAAATGACTCACCTGCACCCAAGCATTCTGTCTGCAAGCATTCAGCCTAAGCAGTACGACCTTATAAAATTCCCCTCCAGCCCCTGCCTCTTGGCAGACAGCCTTCTTTCTGCTGTCTTGCCCATTGCTTCCTTGCAATGTATCTCCCCCTTTCCTCTAAATAAATCTGCTTTTCTAAACTCACTACTGTCTTGGCAAATTCCTTTACTATTTGCGTGCCAGCCCCAGACAGTCATTGACCACGACAAGGGTCTCTATGGCCCAGGCTGGAGTGCAGTAGTGTGATCATGGCCTACTGCAGTCTCTACATCCTGGGGCTCAAGCAATCCTCCCACCTCAGCCTCCTGAGTAGCTGGGACTACAGATATGTGCCACCATGCCCAGCAAACTTTTTTATTATTATTTTTTGCAGAGATAGGGTTTGCCCAGGCTGGGCTCAAACTCCTGAGTTCAAGTGATCCGCCCACCTCGAGCTCCCAAAATGTGGGGTTGACAGGCATGAGCCACCAGGCCTGACTGGAATCTGCAATTTTAAAACAAGTTCTTCCTGCAATTCTTACACAAATTAAACACTGAGAGGTCCCTAGTGAGCTTAACATCAGGTGTCAATGGCTCTAATTTAGAAAGGCTTTTCTTGCTTTCTGGCAGGAAACTCTAAGGTGCTGAGACACCTGAGTGCCTTTAGTGAACAGTCCCCCACTGTTCAAACAATGCCAGAGTCTCAATCAAGAGCAAGGGTCAAAGATACCTAAAATTGCCAAGATACGCACCCCTTATTAATCAGCTATGCATTAAAAGTGAATGATGCTCTCTCACTGTATACTCTGGTTCACTCAAAACACCAAAATGCCAATGAATACCTCAAGAAAGAAGATAGCTCTTTTCTGAGGTTCTCCTGGCTCTCCTTGACTTCATGGAATTTCCATCTGAACATAACATGTATTTTTGTTAATAATGAGGAAGTCCCTGCAACTTTTGATTCTATGTCATCTTTAAAGGAAACATTTAGGTTTCATTAGTGTTTAAGTATAGTAATGCAAAGGATAATATACATGAATGGGCTTAACTATTGGACATCTCTGTCAATTATTAGCATACTAAAAATGTGAAAGGATTTGTCTTACTGGTTTTGATATTCTTCAATACGCCTTATTATTTTGTGACTTTTCTTGATCTTACAGGCTTGATACAAAAACATCTCCCAGCGTGTAGAAATTTTATCATTTGGGGGAAAATATATTGTAATATATCTCAAGTGTTATGCAAATCCTATAGTTGGGGCATTGAATAATTACATCTATCCATAATTTTTTTTTGAGGCAGAGTCTCACTCTGTTGCCCAGACTGGAGTGCAGTGGCAAGATCTCGGCTCACTGCAACCACCACCTCTTGGTTTCAAGCAATTCTCCTGCTTCAGCCTCCCGAGTAGCTGGAATCACAGGCACCCACCACCGTGCCCGGCTGATTTTTAAATTTTCAGTACAGAAGGGGTTTCACCACGTTGGCCAGGCTGGTCTCGAACTCCTGACCTCAGGTGATCTGCTTGCCTAGGCCTCCCAACATGCTGGAATTACAGGCATGAGTCACCATGCCCAGCCTATATCCATCTTTTTTTTAACCAAATTGCAAGGTATTGATCATATTATCTAAACAACATTAGAACAATGGCACATGTCCAAAAAAGATAAAGTAGTGTCATTTTCCCCCTTTATATAAACATTTGTATAAACTCTACAAATGCAAACTCATCTATGGTGACAGAAAGAGAGTGGGGGATAGGAATGAGTGGGTAGATAGGTGGTTGCATTGGAAATGAGTATAAAAATCACAAGGTTGGGCTGGGCGCAGTGGCTCACTCCTGTAATCCCAGCACTTTGGGAGGCTGAGCAGGGTGGATCACCTGAGGTCGAGAGTTTGAGACCAGCCTGACCAACATGGAGAAACCCCATCGCTACTAAAAATACAATATTAGCTGGGCATGGTGGCACACGCCTGTAATCCCAGCTACTAGGGAGGGTGAAGCAGGAGAATCGCTTGAACCTGGGAGGCGGAGGTTGCAGTGAGCCGAGATCGTGCCATTGCACTCCAGTCTGGGCAACAAGAGCGAAACTCCATCTCAAAACAACAAAACAAAACAAAACAAAACAAAAAAAAACCGCACAAGGTAAGTTTAGGAGTAATACAAACACTGAATATTTTGATTGTTGATGGTTTCACAGGTGTCGGAACTGAATAAAATGTACAAATTAAATACATGTAGTTTATTTCTTCAATAAAGCTGTACAAAAGATGGATGGAAAGCTTTGTACAGTAATATTTACAAGCTAAATCAAACAAGGATGGGGTTGATTACAAATTTGTCTTTTTTGCCTATCTTTTTCCCCACTGGAATCAGAGTACTTGCTCTTAGGTCAAAATGTCATCTCTTATTACAAATATTAAGTATGTTCCAAAGTATCCAAGTCGTTCACACAGCAGAAATGGGAAAGAAAGAATCCATCCAACAGATAGTGTAGGGTTTTAATCTAGCTTTACAAAGATAAACAGGACAGCAAGTATGTTTTGAGCCTTGGTTTCTGGTAGAATGGTGGTGCTAATTACAAAATTAGGGATTTGAGAGAGATTTTGGTTGAGTTTGGATTTAAAACATGTAGTCTGCAGAGTCAGTATGACGTGTAGGAAAGCAGTTGGAAATGTGAAACTGTAATAGTGGGCAGCTGCTCCCATTCCTGCTCCTCTACTTAACATTTTCTTATCTGTTTAGAGTAGTGCTGTCCAATAGAATATTCTGCAATAGTGCAAATGTTCTATCTCTACACTATCCAGTAGGATAGTCACTAGTGGCTGTGGCTATTGAATATTTGAAATGTACCTCGTGAATAAATAAACTTTAATTCAAATTAGTTTAAATTCAATAGCCACATACAGCTAGTGGCTACCATATTAGACAGCATAGACTTGGAAAATCATGACCCATTTGAAATCTCAATCTAGGAACTTCAGATAAACCTATCTACCTCATTTTTAAATTTTCCATTATTTCTTTATTGAATAAATATTGATTAAATGCTTATACTGTTTTGTGAATTATTGCATTCCCACCATTTAGCACAAATAAGGTCTTGCCCTCATGAAAGTTTTGTTCCACTGGGTCCCATTGGTCACCAAATCAAATTCCAAAACTTGGAACTTCTTTCAACTTTACCTACCTCATCTCTGCTACTTTCAATAAAGTCACAAGGCCATTAAAATTCATCCAAAAGGGGGAATAACCTAAACATTTTGTTTTAGTTGTTGTTGTTGCTTGGTTTTGGTAGTGCAAAAAGGAAATAAAAGTTGCATTTCAACCAGTTATTTTGATGTCATGTTAGAATCCTTAAAACTAAAATACTAAGATTATTGGTTTCTCAAATAGAAGTTATGAAATGTTGAAAGCATCATGTCATATGATGTCTCCCTCTTTTCTACTGCCAAAGATTTGCTGATAGTAAGTATTGGTTGAAATACACTGCAAAATTTGATTCAGTCATCTTATTGTTCATGCTGATATATGTGCATGTATGTCTATATTTAGGTATGTCTGTTGCTGTAGTCTATAGTGAAACAAGTATTTTTACCCAGGTATAAAAACAAGCCAGTCAGGGTGGCTCTTGCCTGTTATCCCAATACTTGGAGAGGCCAAGATGAGAGGCTAGCTTGAGCCCAGGAGTTTGAGACCAACCTGGGCAAAATACTGAGATCCCATCACTACAAAATATTTAAATATTAGTCAGGTGTGGTGGCGCATGTCTATAGTTCCAGTTACCTAGGAGGCTGAGGTGAGAGGATCGCTTGAGTCCATGGGGTTGAGGCCGCAGTGAGTTATGATGGTGCCACTGCTCTCTAGCCTGGGCAACAGGATGAGAACCTTTCTCTACAAAACAAATAAATAATAAAACGAAATAAAAAATAAAGACCTCCTCGTACAAAGGGGAAAAACACGTTTATTTGAAGTGGCCCAAATATTCAAATACTAAGTGAAATTGTCCATTATATATATCTGAAGTTCTCAGCAACGACGTGAGCGGCGTGTGTTTTTTCCTATGCAAAATAAGTAGTATACCTTTTGAATTGTTTTTCGGTAGAGAATTCTTTAATTGGTCATAAAGCCTTTGTAAGTGGACTGAAACTTTTTAACTAGCAAAGAATGGTTTCAAGTCATAAAGGAGAGGGGGGAAAAAAAAATAAACTTGTCAAAGATTTTATCATGTGATCACAAATCCATCCAGAACTGTAAATTTGTCAGAGAAACCCACTGAACGACCCTGAGGGAAACCAAGTACATTTATGAAGGAAACATCAACCCCATACGAGTGTCAAAAGGATAGGAAATCAATGTCTGCAAAGTCTTTAGACTATCAAAAAGACATACTTTTGCCTGTGTTGGCTCTGACTCCTTGGGACACCCAAAGGAATTATTGGAGACTCTGAACAGCAAGCCTCATTACCACAGATGTAATAAAGCTTATTTTCTGCAGACTTCTTGGTTATCACCATTTAAAAGTGGTGAAATGCTGATAGTCCCAATATTCTCATGAAACATGGAGTAGCTAAATCTAATTTTTGAGCCTAAAATTGCTAACTTCCTAGCAAACCCAACAGGAATTACATGAAGGTCTATTTTCATGCTTTTAACGAAAAACAACTTGTTAAATAAAAAAAAAAAAATTGTTATAGTTTAAAGGAATGGGGGAATAGATATTTCTGACCTAACACTATTGAAATAACACCCAAATAATTTATTCTGATGGGTTGCAAATAAAAATACCACAGTGTTCTGTAGCAGTGAATTAGCTTAGCATGTGGCTATGTGAATAGTACATTAACCAGTATTTGACTATGCCTTTTGTAACACAGGGAACAAAGTAAGGAAGAACACCAGTCATCTGGAAGAAATACAGGATCCTCAGGAAACACTGAGGACCTTGCCATGCCTATCTTCAGATTCCAAGCCTCAGGTTACTTTATCAGTATCTATCCCAAATCCTGGACACAAAGGGAAGGCACAAAGTAATCTGCTTTTCCAGAATCCAAAGGGATTCTATTGCTGTATCACCAGGGTGCTTTCATTTCCATCATGAACAAATGGTGCTTTGAAAGACTGCACATCTAATTTGTTGACTGTTTTCATTAGTGCGGTTTTCTTGGTAACCAATATGGGAGAAGTAGTTGTTTGGGCCTCCAAGACTGTGACTAAGGCGACTCGTAACAAAAGATGGCTCTATGCAGGGATTTTGTTGTTTTCATTTCTATAAAAATAGTTTCTCTCAATAGCTGCCTTGGATAGACTTTTGTCATAATTTTCCAGTCTTCCCTGTTTATAAGAACCTCCTAGAATGATTGCTAAATACAGATCACCAGACCCTCCCCTAGGGATTCTGACCCCTAAGGAGGGTCTGGGATTCCGAATTTTTAGCAAGTGTCCCTTGTTTGAGAAACACTGCCCTGGGTCATCATCCTGCTACTATCAACTATCAAAAGCAAATGTTGGTGCCAAATGATAGAACTTGCATCAGTAAGTTCATGAAATCCTGATAGCATCTTAGGTCCTCTCACCTTCTTTCCAACTTTCATGGTTTTTAAGAGATGTTTATAGAAAGTTGTCCATCCCGCTGTCTTTACAATAGGAGGCAGGGGAAACTCATACCATGATCTGTTAAAGTTGTGCTTCTCAGTTAGAATTATATTCCATACTTCTGACAGATGGCTTCAGAAATAGCTTGATCATCTTCTAACTATTTTAACATTGACTTGGCTTCTATTGTTCAGGAACCAGACTCCGAGGTGGAGATGTGCATGCACTAAGTTTATTGGGGAGTTCTTGGGATATCTTTGAAGGAATGAGAGGAGCAGGAAGAGAAGGAAATGCTGAACAGCAAGCATTGTAACAAAGGCATCAGCCTATCTCAAAGACTCTAGGACAGGAAGACCCTTCAGAATTGTCCCCAGTTCTGCCAGAATGGCCAGGTCTTTATTCTTCCCTATTGATGTTTTCTTGGATGTGGGCTCCCCTTAGGGTATGACCTTGGGCAAGGCAGTTATCTTCAGAGAGCATTCCTCAGAGGGAATTCAGTCATGATCCATCAGCAGTCAACTCCAGCTGGGAAATAAATTGATTCTGAAAGTTGTGAAGACAAGATCTGGGATGTGCATCACAATGTCTACAACGAAAATTGGCTATCGGGTATCGAATCCAATCGTGCTCACCTTCATTCACATCTGGTTGCTCTAAGTTTCAATAAGAAAACAAATAATCTGGGGGCCATGGTCACCTCTGAGAAACCTAAGACACCCTAAACACTTTAAGACGGATGATTTAACACATTTTCAACTCACAATAAGAAGGAGGGTCAACACATTATAGCACTAAGATGTCAGGTTTCATTAGAGTTAGTTGTTCCAGGAAAGCAAAGGGAAATAAAACACAGAGAAACACTAACAAAGACTCATATTACCAGCCTCTTAAATACACTGACCATATATTGGTATTTTATATTGAAAAAAAAGGAAATGTGCATTTTACACATTTCAGTGAATCAATACTCTCATCCACTAAGGCCTCTCATCAATCATTTAGTGGTCAGACAATCCCACAAACAAGAAGTCCATCCAAGCTCGCTTCTGGAGTTATGAATTTCAGGTGTTGTATGCTAGCCTTTCATAGTGAACACGTCACAGGGTACTGGGCAAATACAGCACCCATCTACTGCTAAATGGTCTGATTCTCACATTTTCAACTGGAGAAAATCATGCTTAATTCAAGTGTCAACAGAGGTCTTGTTTAACCAAGAAAAGGAAGACAGTGCAATGTGTGCTCCGGTGTTGCCTGTGAAGAACCCAGCGTAGGTTTTCTGCTGTCCTTCCTGAAGTGGAAGATCTTTAGAAGTAAACCCTGGCAATTGTGAATGGGAAGTAGGATAAAGCTCATCTACTTGCACGTTCAATTTGAGTGCAGGCAACACTATGGACTTTGAACATATATGGCTATTGTTCTGGTAAATGGTAAATGTTTGATGAGCCAGAGAGCCCTTGAGCCCAAATCTAAGTCAACATGCCCCCAAAGAGAACAAAGGTCATTTGGCCTTGCTGCTCATTAACTCATGCTAATCACTGGTCTGATAAGAGGTCTTGATAATTAATCTCAATGTCAGTTTTCATTTCACTTGGAAATTGCCACTTTCTCTTTATTCTCTTTGGGAAAAAAAGGGATAGGTCATCTCAGAAGCAGTCTTCTGTCATTCTTACAGTATGTGCTCCTCAACAAAGCATGTTCCTTTTCACACTTTTCTCCCCCACACTATGCAAATTCATTCCTGACCACTGGCCTTTCCGTTGACTATTCTCACTTGATCTGAGCATCAGTGGAAGAGGAAGGAAGAGAAGACTATGACCCTGTTCACTGCCCCAGAGCCTTCTTTGCTATCCTACTGCTGCAGTGATACAAATCACAAGAGACATGATCAACTTTAATAAATGGTTGCAATAAATAGAAACTACAACTTTAGTGTCAATTTTCCCCTGCTATTTTATAGATATATTATAAGGAAAATGTAACCAAGAAGTCACACATTTCATAGAGATTTCTTCACCTACATCCCTGCTTCTGAATTTTTCATATGTATTCATAGGATAAAAATCTTTTCTCTAAACTCTGCTGTGTCTTTACGACCATCATTCAAAAGTTTTACCTTCTATGCACGAGTTGGTTTTCTCCCAGGGTGCATTCCCACCCCTTTGGCCAAACTATTTTTACCCAAGACTGAGCTATTTTAACTGGAACAAAAATCAAAAACAACTCGTCTTATAATTGGGGTCAGGGAGGTGAGCCTGGTGGCTCATGCCTGTAATCCCAGCACTTTGGGAGGCTGAGGCAGGCGGATCACATGAGGCCAGGAGTTCGAAACCAGCCCGGCCAACATGGCGAAACCCTGTCTCTACTAAAATGCAAAAATTAGCCAGGCATAGTGACTGCACATCTGTAATTCCAGCTCTTCAGGAGGCTGAAGCACGAGAATCGCTTGATCCCAGGAGATGGGAGGTTACGGTGAGCTGAGATCAGGCCACTGCACTCCAGCCAGGGTGACAGAGCAAGACTCTCTCAAAAAGAAAAGAAATAATTGGGGTCAGGGAAGAAGTCAAAATATACAAAGGAACAGCTGTGTTCACGACTGGTTTTCTAAGTCCCAGAAAACAGACGGGGCATGTAGAGGGGCTAGACATCCCAAATTTAGAGCAGCAATCTCCAAGGGCATAAGAACTTCAGGCCACATCCCCTCAAAGTCATCCCATCACAGTGAATTTCAAATGCACTTTCTTATTCTTCCTAGGCTATATGAACTGAACTATCCATATTCACAAACACATACCTATACAGGCATCCTATAAGAAGGCATATTAAAAATATATAATTTTCTAATTACTCTATAATTTGCAAGACATTTTCACAGTGGACTTAGGATGTCATATTAGGTGTCTTTTCTCAAGCCTCAGCCCTATTTCTCTGCTCCCTTTTAGAGGTAAACTCATTAACTTGTATATTTGTGTTGTCTCCACCCCATCACCTTTATTACTTTCCTCAATCAACTGCAATTAAATGTTATCAATACCACTCTACTAAAATAGCTCTTACTGTGGTCAAGAATAAGCCTCATGTTGCCAAATCTAGTGGCCAACTTTGTCTCATTTTACTCAACTTCTGAAAGGTTTGGTATACAGTTGAGTAGTCTTTCCTTTGACTTCTATGACACCTGATTTTCTGTTTCATCAATGTTCTTCTTTAGTTCCCTTCTCTTTCTCAACATAAATTTTGTTGACAGTTATTTTCTCTATGTCTTTCCTCACTAGGTGATTTTACACAGTCCTGTGGCTTAAATTCCCTATGTAAGTTTATGACTTCTATATTCACATTCCCAGGTCTGTATTGTCTGCCCTCTGTGCAATTAACACCAATACGTGAATGTGTGAGAGGCATCCAGGAAGCTTCTTACTTTAACCTGACCAAAACGTGTGCTTTTTTTCCCCTTTACATCTGCCCTTTCCCCAGTCATTCCTATTAATAGTGCAGATCATGGTCCACTCAATTAAATCAAGTAAAAAGTCTGCATATTACCGTTGATTCCTCTCTTATTTTCTTATCTCATATCAAATCCATTAATGAAACATATTTTCTAAACTTCAAAATATAGCCCAACTCAGCTAATCACATTCAGCAATAGAATTCTCAAGATTCTTGTGTTACCACAAGACTCCAACTTATATTTTGCCTTCACTCTTACCTACAATTCTTTCCCTACAAAGAGCCAAAATTAGATTTTAAGAACAAGAACCATATCAGGTCACTCCCTTGTTCAAGACCTTCCAAAAGCTTCCATACTATTTAAAACAAAATCCAAATTCCCTACCCTGACCACAAAAGTCATATACGATCAACCTCATTTCTCTTCAAGTCTATCCTGCCTTACTCTGCAGCAGGCATGACCGCCTTCTGGTTCCTCGAACTTACCAGTGTGTTTACTCTTGCATCATTTTTTTTTTTTTTAATTTCCATAGGTTTTTGAGGAACAGGTGGTGTTTGGTCACACGAGCACATTCTTTCCTGGTGATTTGTGAGATTTTGGTGAGCCCATCACCTAAACAGTATACAATGTACCCAATTTGTAGTCTTTTATCCCTCAATTTCCTCCCACCCTTTCCCCCGTGTCCCCAAAGTCCATTGTATTATTTTTATGCCTTTGAATCCTCATAGCTTAGCTTCCACTTATGAGTGAGAACATACGATGTTTGATTTTTCATTCCTGAGTTAATTCACTTAGAATAATGGTCTCCAATTCCATTCAGGTTGCTACAAATGTCATTTCATGCCTTTTTATGGCTGAATAGTATTCCGTGGTGTGTGTGTGTGTGTGTATGTGTGTGTGTATATATAGAGTATTCTATAGTGTGTGTATATATATACATGGATACATGGTACATATATATGATGTGTATATATTATATGGTATATATACATGGTATATATGTACACACACCATATATACACATGCACACCACATATATATATACCAACCACATATATATACCATGTATACATATACACACACCATAGAATACTATAAACACACACACACACACACACCCCACAATTTATCCGCTCATTGATTTGGGCTGGTTCTATATTTTTGCAATTGTGAATTGTGCTGCTATAAACATGCATGTGCAAGTATCTTTTTCCTACAATGACTTCTTTTCCTCTGGGTAGATACCCAGTAGTGGGACTGCTGGACCAAATGGTAGTTCTACTTTTGGTTCTTTAAGGAATCTCCACACTGTTTTCCCATACTGGCTGTACTACTTTACATTCCCACCAGCAGTGTAGAAGTGTTCCCTGCTCACCACATCCCCACCAACATCTACTAGTTTTTTCATTTTTTGATTATGGCCATTCTTTGCATCAGATCTTTTGAACTTACTGTGCATTCTGCCTGGAACATTCTTCCTAGATCTTCACATAACTGATTCTCTCAATACATCAAGCCTGAGCTCCAATGCTACTTTCTCAGGGAGCCTTTGCTTAATCATCCTGTTGAGGTAGCCACCATTCCCACCAACATTCCCAATTACCTCGCTGCACTTTTTTACTACAGCACTTAGAGTACCTGAAATTACCGTCTGTATTCATTATTTTTGTAAGCTTTATGAAGGCAAGGTCTCTGTGTGTATTTAATCCTGGAACACAGGTCAGTGGCTGGAAAGAATAAACACTCAATAAATATTTGTGAAATGAAAGAATTGGTTCCTTTCCCCAATTTCTTCCTCTTCGATTGTGTTCTTTCACTGGTTCCAAGAATCAGGCCTTGATAAACACTATGACTTTGAAAAAAATCTCTATTCAGAGTAATAAAAAGTAAATCTGATTAAACTTTTGAAATTATCCCTTGGTTGGGTTTATTATTGGATAAGACACCTTTTCTAACAAGCCGCTGGGACAATCTCATTGCTTTTATATTGCTTTTTTTCATCACCAAGCTCTGTTATCATTCATTTTGATGGAAAATATACAGGTACTGTAATAAATAACATGTTATTTAGAGTCAAAATGGCCTCAATAATCACGTACTCTGGAATTCACCCTTGACTTACTCGACCACATCCTGACTACTGAATATGTTTAATATTTTGCTATTCAATTAAAACCAAATTATTACAGCTTTCTAATTCACTCTAGATTCTCTGATGTTTAATTCTAAATATCCGATTTCATTCCAAAATCAAATTTTATTCCTGAAGTAATAGGATATGTTGTAACTCTTTGACAAACTTTGTTGGTAAAATCTGGCCTAACTGGATAGAAAGTTATTGATGGTCTAATCTATTTCACTTAAGGTGCATATTCATATGTGTAGCTGCAAAATTGCTAAGGTGTTTGATTATGGGTCCTCTCACCCAAACCTCTTCTTCCTGAAAAGTCCCTGTGGCAACAGTTTCTTTGCCCAATAGCAACAGTCGTTACTATTTTATTCTGTGCTTTTTCAGCGATAAGCATTTGGATGAAAATATGACTAGATATTTCTCTACACAAATGTAGCACATACTATACACACACACACAAACACACACATTTCTGCAACTTTTTTTCACTTAACAATATATCATGGTCATCAATAAAATTTAGCTTTCCCAATTATTTTCTTACAGTCTTATTTTAGTTATTTTACTATATGAATGTGTCATAATTTATTTAGCCAGTCCCATTTATAGATATTTTAATTATTTTCCGTTCTTTGCTATCGTAAATGATGTACCAAAGCTCATATCAGACATAGCTGTACGATAAATAATTAGAAAAATAATCCAGGAAAATGGGCAAAGGATATTAAGAGATAACGCACATAAAAGAAAATGCAAATATCTTTTCTTATTGATTTCACATTTCTTATAGATTTTACATATTCACAGGAAGTATGAATATATTACAGAAATTAAGCCTTTGTCTCTGACATGTTTTACAAACATATTTTCCCAATTTTCAACTTGACGTTGGACTTTATTTATGGTATTTTTATAAGAAGTTGTTATAACTTTTATGTAATCAAATTGTTGACCTTTTCGTATTTTAAATTTTATGAAATTTATATATTAGGAAAGACTCCCACTCAAAAATAATTGATATAAAATGATTCCATGTTTTATTTTCTATACTGATAGATATCTACTTACATTCAAATTTTGATTTTGGGGTATCTTTCTGGCTAAGAGGCGTGGTGTGATCTAGTTTTCAGCCTGGAAGCTACCTAGTATTTATTCCCAATACCATTTATTAAGTAATATTTTGTTGTTGTTTTTTCAGCTTTGTTCCTTTTTTATTTTTATTTTTTCCGCTTTCTTTTCATTATACAAAGTGCTTCAGGGTCCGGAATGGCAACCCGTAAAGAAAATTCTATTTTCTTTTTCATACTGACTAACTCACAGTACAATTTCTATTAAGGTTGGCACCATTTCTGTTATGCTCCAGGTCTGGGGGTACATACTAGGTTGTGTGATGGTGTAGGAGGTGCAAAGCCTACCACCCGCTTCCCAAGGGGCCAGGAGGGGCTCTGTTCATGCTCATTTGCATTTGAGACAACTTGACATTCGAGCATGGGCCAAGTGGCTTCTCTTTCATCTGCTTCTTTGTACTTATTTTGGAATCTAAAATATTAGAAAACAGCTAAAATAGTAAAATAAATAAAAAGAAAATTTTTGAGGAAGTTATTCTTTTCATCATTGCAGTTATTTTTTAATGTGACTATTGAGGCCTCTATAATTAAAGCTAATAAACAGTTGTAGTATGTGCATCTTACTTTATAAAGCAAGTTATGTTTCTATCTTTAACCAGACATTTTGAATTGTTTGATTAAAACTTTCTAGTTGGTAAATTCTACCAGGAATGCATTCATTCAATTAATAAAATCCCTGAGTATTTTCTATTACAATTTATTCTACTCAAGGATGTGAAAGACTCATAAAAAAAGATGATAAGGTCTCATTTCATCCTGGCTTTCTGGCACAGTTTAGCCAGAACAGACAGTAGCAGAACATATTCTTTACAGGGGCAGGAAACACCTGGAAAACAAAATAGAATGTGATAAACGTTGCCATAAAGATACCAGGAGTAGGCATGGTGGCTCACGCCTGTAATCCCAGCACTTTAGGAGGCCAAGGCGAGCAATCACAAGGTCAAGAGATTGAGACCATCTTGGCCAACATGGTGAAACCCCATCTCTACTAAAAATACAAAAATTACCTGGGCATGGTGGTGCACACCTGTAGTCCCAGCTACTAGGGAGACTGAGGCAGGAGAACTGCTTGAACCCAAGAGGCAGAGGTTGCAGTGAGCCGAGATCACGCCACTGCACTCCAGCCTGGTGACAGAGCGAAGCTCCATCTCAAAAAACAAACAAACAAATACAAGGAATATCTCTAGTATATCAAAGGGAGAGAGCAATTCCAAAAGGTTCAGGTAAATGTCATGGAAGCAATGTCATTGGACAAGCCTTTGAAATCCATTTGGCATTTTAACATTTCAAGATAATGACATCAGGACATTCCAAAAAGTGTGAGCTTCATCCAAAAAAGGGTGTGGAAACAAGATGATTGTTCTGACAACAAACTATTAGAAGATTGTAGGAATGGAAACCAGAAAAAGAATTAATCTCTCCAAATCTCATACTTCATCTGCCTCAAAACTCTATTTTAACTTCCATTTTTATCTTATGCCACTTTGTTATTCTCCATTACCAGGTTACTTCCCTAACCCAGAGACTAGTCATCTCATTCTTAGATGATTGAAATATGTGGAGCTTGTAGTTCCATGCCTTGGTCTTCACAGTGTTATTTCACTGGAATATTATTATATTATGGCTCTAGAGAAAACCCTGTGGTGGCTCCTTTAATATCTACAGGATAACGTCAAACTGCATTGAGATGGTTACCAATGTTCTTCATGGTCTCTTTATTCTATTATAATTCCCCACACCCATGTTCATATGTATTAGTCCATTTTCATACTGCTAAGAAGAAATATGGGAGACTGGGTAATTTATAAAGAAAAAGAGGTTTAATGGACTCACAGTTGTACATGGCTAGAGAGGCCTCACAATCATGGAAGAAGGCAGAGGAGGAGCAAAGGCACATCTTACATGGGGGCAGGCAAGAGACAGTGTGCAGGGGAACTCCCCTTTACAAAACCATCAGATCTTGTGAGACTTATTCACTATCACGAGAACAGCATGGGAAAAACCTACCCCCGTGATTCAATTACCTGCCACCAGGTCCCTCCCATGACATGTGGGAATTATGGGAGCTACAATTCAAGATGAGATTTGGATGGGGAAACAGCCAAACCATATAATAATCTAACTTAAATAACTCTTTACCATGTGCCCTGAGTTTCAGCTATTGTAGAATACTTTCAGTTCCCAACTTTTACCATGGAATGTCACATCCTCATAGTCTCACTTCTTTACACCTGCAAATTTCCTCCTCAACTTTTTCATCCACCTAACACATTTAATAATCTTTCAAAAGCAGTTCAGGTTTGTCCTCCTCTGTAAAACATTTGTTGACCAAACTAACCAAAATGAATGACTTACTCTACAATGCAATCACCTTACCTTATTCTTAAATCTATCCATGCATTTTTTTCCATGGTGTTGTAATATTTATCTTTAGGTCACATGGTCTAGTGTAGACTTGGAAAAGTACATAGTAGGTTATGACCATATTTTTCTAATGTTCTCTGGCTTATCTGTTCACTATGGCCTGCTAACCAGAAAGAATGATACTGAGCTTTCCGGCGGGATGTGATAGAATACATTTTTTTTTTAGTTAGTGACAAATCTGTTATTTCATTACTTGGGAACTTAGAGACTTATTAGTAAATGTGCAATAAAAGAGAACAAAGAAAACTCTTCATAAAATGTGAGAAAAGCACAGTGGTTATAAAACGGAAGAGTCTTCCACAATTCTGGGATCACTTTTCATGATAACATTTGCAAAAGGCTAGTTCTGTAATACCTTATGTGCCTAGGCATAGTCCTATTAGGTTTTCAATGATTTAGGGGGATAGGCAACATTGTTGCTTTCTTGATTACTATTTCTAAGCATGGAAACATCAAGAGGGTTAGCTTGAAGCAGGCGGAGGGTTATAAGGGATAGGATTATTTGACAGGTTCTCAATGTATTTCTCTTTAAGAGGACTTTAGGCGATTATGCAAAAGGCCATCCTACATATACACAAATGTCTAAATATTAAAGGAATTCCATGCAATAGAAGACCTGAGAGTTATAAATCCTACTTTAACATTTTTTCTTTTTTACCAATTTGGAATCTTCAAGACTTAAGACATCATTTTACCATTATATTTGACAGACCAATTTTACAATACAGTTGAGAGTATCCTCCAAGTGTTCATTGTTCCTTTCTCCCTTGCTAGCATACCCTGATTTCAGTCTGGATGGCAAGTGTGCAAAGGCAGGCATTTTGGCCTAAGGTGGCTCTTCAATCTTGTTCCTAATTAACCAACTCCTTTGCAGCTAGGTGGCCATGTGGTCCAGTGTGCTCAAAGAAACATAATGGGAGCCGGGCATGGTGGCTCACACCTGTAATCTCAGCACTTTGGGAGGCCGGGGTGGGTGGATCACCTGAGGTCAGGAGTTCAAGACCAGCCTGGCCAACATGGTGAAACCTCGAAAAATACAAAAATTAGCCAGGTGTGGTGGCACACCCCTGTCATCCCAGCTACTTGGGGAGAATCAAGTGAGGCAGGAGAATCACTTGAACCCAGCAGGTGGAGATTACAGTGAGCTGAGATTGAGCCACTACACTCCAGCTTGAGCAAAAGAGCAAGACTCTATCTCAAAAAAAAAAAGGAGGGGGGAGACATAAGGGGACTCACTGGGAAAGTTCATGATGAACTAGTAAATGGGGCTGATTAACTTGCCCTCTTTCCCTTTGCCTGTATCTTCAGAAGCCATGTTATGACCAAGAGGCAAAAAGAAGCATGTTTTAGTATGGTAGAGCAGAAAAAGAAAAGGAATGTGGGTGTTTAGAGCTTTATATTGAGCCACTGGATCAACCCCACTTTCTAGTGATGTGAGAACAAAGCCACTCTTGGTAAGGTATGCTGTGATCTGCAGCTAAACACATTCCCTCCAGACAGAACATGCTCAGGGATTAAGAAGAAAGTCTTTCTGAAGTGTTTTCTCTCTGTGCCAATCCTTCAGAACTCTTACAGAAAATAATCTAAAAACAAGGACTCACTGATTTTTAAACAGATGGATTTGAAGAAGGTGCTTGATAGTTATGACAAGGCATCAGACACTAAAAAATGAGAGTCATCATTCATGATATATTCAAAACAACAACAAAACAATTTCTTCAGTTACCTCTGTAAATTCTGAAAAGAGAGGTATTTGGGGAAGAAGTTGTTTAAAAGAATGACCGAGAACTTTGAGACTAAGAGACCAGTCCTAAGATCCTATGTCTTTGCTCAGAAACACCAAATCTATATGTTTAACTTAAAAGTAGTAAAGCATGGCCATATTTAATCTATATAGTTTATAGAGGTAATCTCAAAAAGAGAGAGTTTTGTTTCTTGTTAGAAAAGTGGAGCTTTTGGCTGGTAAATGTGTTTGGTCAGCCAGCCTTCTAAACCATGAATTGAAAGCAATTAGTTTTCAAGTTACAGACTTTTTCCCCCTGCTCTATAGGCTTTGCCTTCAAGTTATTTCATCTTAAACAGTTTTAGCACCCTGAACTGATATTTTGATACCTTGATAATTTGTGGTCTTGCTAAAGACTAACTCTTTGCACAGCCTCCTGGACTTGATTTGTTATTTCAAACTTCCAATTATTTCACACCTTCCTTTGAGACTTTTTCTAATTGGGTTGTATTTTCCCAATTGAAATCAGAACTCGCCCAGCCCTTGCCTTAATCAAAATCTGAGCCTCTTTTTAAAGATTAATATTGTATAGTGTTGTTAAATAGATACTGCTTTTATAATCTTCGAAATTTCACTTTGTGGGATAAACTAGAATTTTTAAAGAGTGGGAAAATATTTTTTACTCAATCATCAAGCCCCATTTTTGCTTACATAAAGTCCTCATAAATAAATAGTTTGGGCAATATTTATAGCTTTTAAATGTTTAGCAGACATTGCGATAATTATCTATGAACCAGCAAATGAATTTTATAATTTGTGACTAAGAGTATTTCCAACTTCATCCTTTCCCCAGGTAGAAAAAGTCATATTACTGCCACACGGCATATGACCAAGCAGCTATTCAAAACCAAATTAGTCTAAAAACCAGGTACCACTTTCTCATTAGAGAGAAAATAAGAAGGAAAAGCTTAGCTGTTCTTACAAGACCAGAGCAGCTAAATGCTAAATGTCATTCCAAGAATAAAAGGTCTTGTTTTAGTTCCTTGTAGACTGAGAATAAACGTTTTGAGTTACTGGAACTTGATGGGTGTGATTTGCCATTATTTTCCATTTCCTGAAAATCTTAAGAAAATAAAATCACAGCTCATATGTTCCACTGCCTTTCCCTAAACTGTTAGGTGTTTAAGTTGCCTTCTAAAAACATACCTTAATTTTCATGTATATATCTGTCAATGCATGTGGATATTTGCAAGTATAACAGTTTCTGTAAATGTCTGCACAATGAATCATGTTTCCAGAATAGAAAATTGCTTGGGATAATCAGTAATTCCACATAGTTTATCAAATCCCAGTTGAGAAGTTTTCAACTAAACAAAATTCAAAAACAGGTTCATATCTTGAAGAAAATGAACTCATGAAGAATAAATTAATTATTACATTCCTTTTTACATAAGAGTTATACCTCTCCCCTTATTTTGGGGTTCTTAGCTTACTAGTATATTGTCTAGAAAACAAAGGCCAAAAGTTTCAACAAAATAGAGGATGAAATGAATGGCTAACCAAAATAAATGTCATGATACTTCAAATACTTTACTCTTTGTAGAATCCCATGTCCACTCAATGCCAAGTTGTTCTTGAGATGCACATCCAAACACCTTTGTGTTAAAGTTATATAACACATGGAAGGTTAGTGGTAATAATTAGGAAAGGGATTGTTTGAAAAAAAAAAGCTTGCATGGCTAAAAGCAAGAGTTGATAGTCAATACCCTCAAACATGAAAAATGCAGAAAAGCTGAACAGTTAACGAAAAAAATCAAACAAAATCTCTAACAAAACATTGAAGTCTAGCACCATTTAAAGTAGCAAAAACAAACCTATATCCTTAATAGTCATTATTTGTTTTGTAAGAGTGCAAAATTTGGACTAACAGAAAAATATTATATATTTTAACCGATTGCATTTTTCTTTTCTTAAATAGAAAAAAAGGCTAAATAAAACAGGTGACTTTTCCTTGGCTGGTAATTATCATAGATCAATGTTATCTAACAGAAACAAATGCAAGTCACAAATGTGAGCTGCACATATATTTTTAATTGCATTAACCTCATTAAAAATGGTTTAAAAAAGGTGAAATTAATATATTTCATTCAAACCAAAACATCATAATTTCAATACAATATACAGGTTATTAATATGGTAGTTTACGTTACTTGTATTCAAATTAAGTTGCCAAAATCTGATGTGTATTTTACACTTACGTGTTAATTTTGACTATTTATTTCAAAGGCTCAATAACCACCTGTGGTTGCTATTAATAGTATTGGATAGGGAAGTTCTAGATGCTGGGGCCAAAGCAGCAAACAATACAGACAAAGTCCCGGTTTTCACAGGTTACATTCTACTTCAGGAAACATACAGAAAACTATAAAAATAACAAAGAGAAAGAAAAATCATGTGATTTTAAAACTGTAGGAAGAAAATTAGGTTGATGAGATAGAAAACACTGAGGGGTACGGGTGCTCTGCAGATGTGGCATTGGTGAGACCTAAACATGTGGGGAACAGTCATGCTATGAGGAAGACCATGCTGGATAGAACAGAGAGCTTTTACAATAAACCTAAGATAAAAAATAAACCTGTGTGTCCGTGCAACAGCAGCAGCAACAAAAGGATGGTGAGATCATAGCAAAAAGAGAAGAGAGAGAGAATGGTAAAGATATAGTTAAGGCATAGGCAGAAACAGAGTATGTAGGACTTTGGAAATCAGGATAAAGAGCCTCACAAGTGGCCAGTGGAGGAGGGACCCTGGAAATGTTATGTGTTCAGTTGGAAATCTTGCAAGACTATCCCCTACGAGTGAGGGCAACAAGATAAGAGTCTTCACAAAACATGAAACAAAACCTCAATGCCTAACTGGATCAAGGCTATCTTCCTAGATCTATTTTCTCACAACTAGAAAATCACATACACTTTGTTGGAATTAATCTAGAGCCTCTACGCTTTTTAATGTAAAATGTCCAGCATTTAACCCAAAATTATCAGAAATGCCAGGAAATGCGACCAAATGACCATAAGAACAAAACGGGGGAAAAAAAGACTTAATAAGCATTTTGGTAATCCAGGTTTTTGAATCGTCAGGTTCCTGCTCTGCAATAAGTATGATTAGTATGTTCAAGAGAATAGATAGTAAGATGAAGCATTTAACTGGAGAGATGAAATATAAAAATAAATAAATAAACAAACAAACAAACAAAACAACCTTTCCTTGAATTGTGGCAAGAAAATAGCAACAAAAATATATAATTCAACAGATGGATTCAAGAGCTGATACAACGCAGCAGAAGTGAATATTGGTAAAATAAAAGTAGATCAGTAAAATTCCCAGATCAAAGTACAGACAGAAAAATAAAATTACAAGAAAAAAGATACTGAGGAGCATAGAAGACATCTGGGCTACAAAACAAAATGTTCTAAATGAACATTACTGGAGTTCCAGAAGAGGAGGAAAAAGAATATGGGGTTTTAATGTGATTTTTATTGTTTCAATGTTTCTTTTCATATGCTCATTTTTATGACTTAAAAAATATATAGACCAGTTCCTCATATCAAATATGAAAATAAATTCCAGATAGGTTCATGAGTTTAATGTAGAAAGTACACTCACAAAATAACCAGAATAAAAGGAGCAAGCAAATATTTTTCTTGCCGTTCCATTAACAAATGCAAAATCTGAAACCATTAAGTAAATGTTGCTATATTTATATATATATGAATTTTGCTTATGAAAACACCATAACTAAAGTTCAAAGGCTAAGACCAAACGAGGAAATAGTTGAACCAGGTGTATGATGGAAATACATACAGTAATTAAAATCATATTTCACAAAAATATTTAATGACATGGAAAATGCTCATAATTTGTATTTACATTTAAAATAGTTTATTAGACTATTTCTTCCAGTGAGTGTGGAATAACAAGGATGGGATTTACCCTCTCATAATAAGCAACAATAATATCAGACAAAACATGTGAGACAAGTGTTTCAGACACTGAACAACCGGCATCACAGCACCAGAATCCTTGAGATCAGGAAAAGCATAGAGAGCCCAGAAATGGTCCCAGCTTACTGCTTGAAGGTAGTTTCCAGACGGCATTGCAGAGAGAGGGAACCTATAGGGAGCCAACAGCCAATAGTTTCACTGAGTGAAGACAACAGAGAATACAAGTCAAGGTGGCCAAGGAAGAAAGGAGGGAGGGAGGGAGAGAGAGAGAGGGAGAGAGGGAGAGAGGGAGGGG
>NW_016804051.1:3709846-3785862 GCF_001698545.2 Rhinopithecus bieti
AAAAAAAAAAAAAAAAAAAAAAAAACCCTGATCTGTATATTCAAGAATATAAAGGAAACATATCATTATGAGGGAAAACATGTGAAATATAAAAAGGACCCAAAGGGAACTCCTAGAGAATAAAAAAAATCGAAATTAAAAATACTTTGGATGAAAATGCATACTTAGGCCCCAGATCTTGTTTCTAATATCATTCTTCAATACAAGAAACTAGGGCTCCTTGGAGAAATGGCTGATTCTATGACTGAGATAGAAAATAGACAAGATGATCTTGGAATATTTGTTTATGGCAGAAAGTAAGGAAGTACAAAGGAAAAAAGAAATTGATTGGGGTATGTCAAAAGGGCACAAGAACCAACTCGAAGAGTTCTCAGTGGCCAAACCTGAATTGATATGAGTAGTAAAATAAATAGTATTGATTATAGCACAAAATATAAAATGAATATCCATGAGTCCATACTGATATAAATAAATTATTAAATAATCAATGGAGTGGGGAAAATAGACAAATCTCCCAAAAACAAAAATTTCAAATAATTTAGGTAAATAGTCCACCACAAGGAGGGAAAATAATTCCTCACTGCTTACATGTGGGCTGCACATAATGACATTATTCTAAAGAATACGGTATGGAAAAGAGAAAAAGGAATAATTTTACACTGGAGTAACCTATCAAATGCCACCCTAGTAGGATGGTCAAAGTCAACATCAACAACAGTGAATTATGTTGATAGTATGTACTCTTGATACGATATGATAAAAATGATACTTTGTCTCTGAGGAATTTTTCCCCCAAATTCATAAACCTTATGATGCACAACATGGGGGGGAATAAAGTAAGATAATGCCATAGATTTCTTGGTCAGAAACTATGTATGCCAGAGGACAATGGAGAGACATCTTTAAAATACTGAAAGTTAAAAAAAAAAAAAAAAAAGACAGTGAAAAAAATGTTTAATAATAAAGGTTGAAAGAAATTAACAACTATACTAATAATAAAAATATAAAAATATTTAGGGTATATACCTAACAAAATGTAATTGATTAGAGAAACTCAAGAAGACCTAAGTAAATAAATAATTATTCCAAGTTTATCGTGTGTACTATGGTCTCAATGTTTATGATCCCCCCAAATTTATATGTTAAAACCTAATCACCAACATGGTAGTATCAAGAGGTAGAGCCTGTGGTAGGACATTAGGTCATGAGGACATCCATAAATGTCCTCCCAAACACACTCAGAAATGTTTAACCAAATATATGGGCACTTTTTGACCCACTCAAGTTGACACATAAATTTAATAATCAATAACTCTATCCTTTGTCAATTTGGCATCCCCTACATGTATATCTCCCCGCCTAACATGATACAACTGTCCTGTAGACAACCAGAAACACACTAACCCCTTCATCAGAAGAGGAGGTAAAGTCTTTGAGTGATGTTTACTCTTCTTGATATCCTGTAGCTTAAATCACTATGATTTAAAATTAACAATACTTAAATACTATGGTATTCATAGAACAGATAAAATAAACTACATAACCACCTCAACTGATGCAGAAAAGCATTTGACAGAATCCAACACTATTTCATGACAAAAACACTCAGAAAACTAGGATTAGAAGAGATCTTCCTCAATATGATGAAGAACTTTATAAAAATTTCACAAATAATACCATATTCAATAGTGAAAGACTGAAAGACGTCCTTCTAAAAATCGGAAACAAGACAAGAATGCCTGCTTTCAGCGCCACTATTCCATGGTGTATTAGAAGTTCTAGTCAGAACAATTAGGCAAGAAAAGGAAATAAAAGCATCCAAATTGGGGGCGGGGAAGGAAGATTATGTCTATTTGTAGATGACAAAAATCTACATAAAGTCCAAAGAATCCACAAAAAAATTCTTTAATGTACACATTACTATATACCAGTAATGTGCAATCCAGAACGAATGAAAATTTAAAAAATATAAAGATCAGTGGTTGCCAAGGTTCAGGGATGTGGGAGGGAATTTATTGCAAATTGATAAAGTAAATAATTTGGGGTGATGTAAACATTCAGTATCATGATTTTAGTGGTTATAAAAATGCACATTTGATAACTCTATACATTATACATTTAAAAACCGATGGGTTTATTGTATATACATTATACCTCAAAAGGCTGATAAAATAATTTTAAATGTGTGTTTAAGACCCTCCTTTAAAAATATTTCAATGTACAGAGAAAAGTATGGAATGGTGGACAGTATAGTATAATATCCAAGAGGTGAGTTATGACTGATATAACTATTTTAATATACTTTAAATTGCTTATCATGTATATACATTAGTTTTCTAATCAGAAGAAAAATCCTATTAAAATATGTAACAGCATTATGCACTTTACATTTATTTCCACTTAAGAGTTAACATTTTAAAGTACGTGCACTTACCATGTGAAACAGATCAACATTTGATAATGACAGATAGAGGAAGGTGTTGCAGCATGCTGAGTTGACATCAAGCACTCAATGCCCATTTTCACATTATGTCTCATAAAATCCGCGTGCTAGAACTCCATTTTACATGGGTACAACTGAAAAGATTCCAGAAACCTAGATCATAACTGAAAATTCAAAGGTCATTTCCAATAAAACTGATGTGTTTGACTGGAAATCTGGAAAGAAGTTTCATCACCCAGGTCCATCTAAATTTTCAACCAAGTGAAACAGTAACAAGATAGTTTTAAAAGACCTAGTAAACAAACATCAAGTGACAAAGACCAGAGAAGCCTAAGTTAGTATGGATGCTAATGAGCAAAGCCTCACCTTGTCCTTGTTTCACACGGAAAAACCTACTGGTAGAAGAGGAGAAGGCATGGATTCCTGAGGACAGAATAAATGTTAGCCATCAAGAAAGACAAAAGTTGAAAGAATAGAGTTACAAAACTAAAACTAGCTCAAACACAGAGCAGATTGAAATTCTAGCAGTGGTAACCCTGTTTTGGAGAGGCAATAGGAAACACATCTAACAGATTAGGTAAAAAGATAAGGAACTGATCACCCCAGGTGAAGACAGTGGCTGAAGAATAAATATAGGTAGAGTTGATAAGCTCATGGATAAACACACAGACTCTCAATCCGTAGTAAATGGTTTAAGCAAATGTATTTTAATTCTGCCATCATGGACAGTCCTTTGGAGAACTTCCTTAAGTATCTGGACAAAATAAAACTAAAAAGAACGTCCACGGGTGGAGTGTTACTATATAACAAGCACTGTGTATACATACATTATCTCTAGTCTAAATTAAATACCCCAATTTACCTACGAGTTTGTGTTAGTTGAAACAATCGGCAGAAATCTTTATAGTAAGAATAGAGCAAGGCTCAAATTTCAATCTTTTCCAGTGAAAATCCCAGGCTCTTTCCAATCTCATGCATTCCTCCACTCCCGCCAACACTTAGCTGAGAAAACAGGAGTCTGACTCTAGAAAGAAGACAGTGGGGAGCAGAGAGTGCCTGCTATGTTCCTTGCATCTACCATGTAAAACACACTGACTCCAGTTTGTTCTTTAGAATAGCCGCCTTCATGTTCATGGGGCATAGTCAAATTCCATTCACATTCAAGCAAGGTCGTCCTTCCACAAATTTACTAAGTATGGCTGCTTCTCCTACATCCCAGAGCTGGTAAGAGATGATGAGTCTTCCTTATACTAAATCAGTTTTCTTTCCATAACACCAAGTAGAAAGGAAAAAGTAATGTCATCTGGCTCAGGATCAGTCTAGCTATGACAAACAGGAATAATAATTCCTGCTCCACAGGATGGTAAGAATTCAGTTACACAAACTTTTAAAGTACTTAGCACGAGGCTGACACACAACAGGCCATCAGGCTACAGTAGGAATTACTAATGTTGCTTTCATCCCTTAGTGTCTGACAGGACAATCAAAGTGACAGTTGTTTGGAGGGGTCCCCATGGAGGGTAACAATCAGAGGGACCTGGTACAGCGGACCTGATACTCCTGCTATTCCCATCCCCCACTGTGTCATATTTCACCCCAGTAGTGAGCAATTCTTTGGCTTCTATCATTAGGTATTAGCTTCAGCATGATACCTTGTAAATTCAACTCTCAGGCTCTCGTGCCTTTCCCGTGTCATTTAATGCCTGGAACTATACCTGCCCAAATGCATTATGCTACCTTTATGAGAGAGGAAAGCAGCCATATAGCTCAGGCACAAATTCATCATTTTATTTATTTTTTTCATCAGTGTTTGAAAAGGAGAAGATGATGAAGTAGACCTTTCTGCCTGCACTAACCCTGCCTGCTCAGAACAGTCGATAACAATTCTTGCCACTAAAATATGGGAGTTCTTGTGTGGTGTGTGTGTGTGTGTGTGTGTGTGTGTGTGTGTGCATATTTTGAGAGAGAAAGTGAGATGAAGAAATGATTGCCTTTTACCCCAAACATAGTTTGTCAATTTCAATGTGTGATACATCAGACCTTTCACTCTGAGTTTTTACTGGCAGTGGTTCTAGAACAACCTTCTGAATAGCTACTACTTCTGAAGTTTAAAATCTTGGCCCTACCCTGAGCCACATTTTAAAGGTACATCAACATGCACTTGGCTCACTCAATATTCAGGAACTTTATTCTTTTTAATATAACTTAATTTTATTAATACAAAACAGCATATCCCAGCCCTGCCATAAAGAGATAAGACTCATGCCAATCTATACTGTTAAGAAAAAGGAACAGACACAGATAAGTATAAATTTCCAAAGAAGGACTTATTGTCCTAAGCCGAAGTTTGTTTCACCTCCTTTTTCTCTTGAGGAACTCTTAATTGCTAGGTGAAATGAACGAACTGAAATGAACATTTAAAGATTTTATAACCTCCTCAATAAAATCGAACATGTTTACTCCATCTCACAGAAGACCTCTGTGGCATGTGAATCACGTTTCCTTTGGGACTTACCTACTGGGCATCATTAGATCCTCTAAAATAATAGCAGATATTACCCTCTGCAAACACACATCCTTTTCATTTCCCACTGAGATCTCAGCATAGGAATGTTTCACATGAAAAAATTTCTTGGAGATTAAGACCATCCTGGCTAACACAGTGAAACCCCATCTACTAAAAATACAAAAATTAGCTGGGCATGGTGGCGGGTGCCTGTAGTCCCAGCTACTCAGGAGGCTGAAGCAGGAGAATGGCGTGAATCTGGGAGGCGGAGCTTGCAGTGAGCTGAGATGGTGCCACTGCACTCCAGTCCGGGCGACAGAGTGAGACTCCGTCTCAAAATAAAAAAAATAAATAAATAAATAAATAAAAAGAATCTCTTTAGTGTCATCATTGCACATCCCAGGGAAGGAAGTGGTATTTATTTTTTCAAACACCATTCCAGTCAACTGCCATAAACTTGGTTATTCTAAGGTCTCCTTGTTCACTTTATTTGGAGTCTGCCAACAGGTGACTGGATTCTAGAGTGCATGTATCTGCCCTCCCGGGGTCTTTCTAATGGAACCAGGATTCCTCAAGGAAAACCCTCAGTCCACAATCAGCAGCCCCTTCCAGAGCCTCCTCTGACATTCACACCAGGAAGTAATGTTCCAAGATGGTCTCAGAATTGTATTGACCACAATGGGTCAGCAGGGAGCTTACTAAAAAGAAAGAAATCTCAATGAACATCAGGCATTCTGCATCAGGCAAACTAAAGTTGTAATGCAGTCACCTAAGGTCACCCAGTCCTCTGCGATTTGAGGAAAATTGGCTTGAGCCCTTATTCCACACCCTGTGAGACATGCCTAGCTTTCCCCCAAGATTTTTGCAAAATACCAGAGAGTCTCACGTTCTCATGGTCATGTCGTGCTTCAAATTATTTGTCTTGCTGAATTTTCTCCTCACAGTTCATTTTGCTTGTAGCTTACCTTTTGTGGGTATTTTCTTTCCCTTGCCCCAGACATGGAAATCGATCGTTTTTTTCTTCCTCACAAAGCATGACATTTTGGGGGTAAATAGATTATTGTGAAGGTTTATGGTGTGAGGGAGGTTATGGCACAAACATTCATAATTAAAAGTTGTGGATATTAATCATCATCCTTATTCCTTTTTATTATGATTATTTTTTGAGACAGAGTCTCGCTGTTACCCACGCTGGAGTGCAGTGGTGCAACCTCCAACTCATGACCCAAATCTCTTTTTTTAAGGGACAGGGTCTTGCTCTGTTGCAGAGGCTGGAGTGCAATGGTGCAATCATAGCTCACTGCAGCCTTGACCTCCTGTGCTCAAGTGATCCTCCCGTCTCAGCCTCCTGAGTATCTGAGACTACAAGTATGCACCACCACACCTGGCTAATTTTAAAAAGAAATTGCAAAGATGGGGGTCTCTCTCTGTTGCCCACGCTGGTCTCAAACTCCTGACCTCAAGCAATTCTCCTACCTTTATATGGCAAAGCTTTGGGATTACAGGCATCAGCCACTGCACCTGACTCCAAATCTATCTTTTAAATTGATTTTATTCCTTCCAAAAGCTCCAAGGAAACCTGATTTCCTAGAGAGAGTGCTGTGGTTTTTAAAATCCCCTTTTAATAATAATTACATTGAAATGTTCCTGCACTTCAAGCCAAAGTGATGACACAGCTTCTATAACAATGGCCTGTGGGTCCCTGTCCTTCCACCATCCTTATGAGGTACCTCCTGGAAATCCACAGTCAGGACCAAGGCAGTCATGATCAACAATGCAGACCACGAAGTATTTAGAGGATAATGAAAGTGTGGGTGCAGAGTGGTGACTTCAGGAATCTAGAGATAAGCCAAAGAAGCCAGCGGTTATTTGATCAACAATATTGTCCTTGATTTGAGATTAAGTTAAAAACAAGATACAAAGGAATGTAGCTAGAAATACCTGACTTTTTGCTACCAATCAATGGCAGGACAAAATTCAAAAAATAAAATAACAAGCACAAGTGGTCCCATATGGTATTTAATTTTTGTAGCACAGATCAAATCCTCTAATTCCAGAATTGGTACCTAAAATGGCAGCTACAATCCTAATATTAGTTTCAGCAGCACACAGGTCAAGGATGGCCACAGTGCTTTCCTTAGACCTGCCTCTCCCAAGTTATACTTCTGTCCCTAAATGTCACTTTGAATATTTGTCCAAGAGGCCTTCCTTTGTCATGCATAATATAGGACATATTTGGACAAATCTAAGACTCTTCTTTGAGCTTATCTGCCATAGAAAATACCTGTATTGATTATTAGGCCAAATGAGATAAAAGAACTTGATTCATTCAGGATTCTCTGGCAAGGAACAGATTGGAGTAGCAGGGCTGACCTGAATTATACCCCACCCCTTGATTTGCAGGGGATGAAACTGGAGGAGGACAGGACACCCCCTCACCTAAGAGAAGGAACTGTCCGGGAAGGCTGATCACATTGGAGCAGGCAGCAGAAGACAGAAAGGGAAAGTGGTATCTTTTTCAGAGACAGAGACTATCCCCTGTATCATTTTTTAACACTGGTTATGGCTCTCGCTCCAGCATTAAAGACACAGTAAAAACTGAAAAATAAATTTTAAATGGAGTCATGAATATATAGATGTAGTAAAAGCCTTATGAACTTTGCATTGGAAGTTCCAGAAACTTCACTGTTTCTAAGACATTTTCATTGATGTCTTTCCTTTGGAGCTTCCCAACAGTGCTGTGAGGCAGGGAGGTACTATTTACTTTATACCCATTGTCTCCCATGGAAATGTAGATGATGAGTTCATTCCTGCAGGCCCAAGGACTAGACCTCCTCAAGTTTCTTTGGTCTCTCAAACTATGTATAGTTAACTAGATTAAAATTTAATTTGCACAAAGCCTATGCTATTCTGTTTTCTCCATATGACTATTAAATCTCATTTTACTACATTTTATCCAAGGCATCTTTTTATAAACCACATCATGCATAAATCATGTCTCTGACTCTACGTAAGAGAGAAGCTATCATAAAGATCACTGGAATGATGTCTCATAGAAAATCACCACCATTGAAACTCGGTATTTCCCTGAAAATGTCACTGTTCCCTTCAACCACGTCTTTACTTGTAATAGGATGGAAACGTGTTATAAATTTGCAGAGTTGGAACCTGGTGCACAGCCTTAAATTGTCCTGACTTTTCCAACAGCACCTCTAGTTCACAGAAAGGCCCTCCTTCCTCTGATATCAAGTCCTGCAATCCCACAATCAGGCCAGGAATGGTAGGTATATCAAAGGAAAAAGAAGATTTTGTAACAAAATTAGTTACAAAACAGACATTTTTTCCTTTTTTTTTTTTTTTTTTTTTTCATATTTGGAGGTTGGCAGTGCTTCACTCTTGTCCTCAGGGTCTATCCAGAACTCAAATCTTGATTTTATCTCAAACAGTTATGTGACTTTGAGTAGGGCAGTCTTCCTGTCTATGTGTTGAGTCTCTCATCTACAAAATGATGAGTTTAGACTAAATAATATCTAAAGGACCCTAGCCTTCTAATCAAAACTCAGGAGATGGTCGCTATCAATGTGTTCTGGGAGGGCACCAGGAAAAGAGTATCCCAGCTAGACTCATCCAGGAAGGCTTCATGGAAGATATAGGAATGGTGGTAGACTTTGGAGAATTGGAAGGCTTTTAACAGCGGAAAGGCATTCCAGACAGAGGGACGAGGTAAGCACAGGCTGGAGGAAAGGAAATACACTGCACTCTCCTGGAATTGCAGAGAGTACTGCATGCCTGCTGTTTGCAGAAGGACTTTTCCATAGGTCTATTCTCTTTCATATATATTTTTTAACATGAAATTTTATTTTAAGGCAAGTAAACATCAAAATTTTTTTACAACTGTCTTGAAGTATAATTCACATAACATATACTTCAATTGTATACAGTCAAAACACACAATTCAAGGTTTTTAGCATTCAGTTGATGTAAAAGCAATTGTGGTTTTACGCTACTTTTGCACCAACCTAATATGTTAACAGATATACTGCAATCACAATCAGTTTTAGAACATATTTATCATCCCAAGAGAAATCCCAAACCTTTTAGACATCACTCCCAAATTTCCTCATTCCCTTCCTCAGCCTAAGCAACAAGTAATCAACTTTCTATCTCTATAATCTGCTCTCGATCTCTGTTCTATCTATAGATTTGCCCTTTCTGGACATTTCGTATAAATGGAATCATACTACACGGGTTGTGACCAGCTTCTTTCACTTAGTAAAATATTTTAAAAATTCATCTATGCTATATTATATATGAGAACTCCATTTCTTTTATTGTTAATATTCCATGGTATGAATGTACCACAGTATGTTTACCTATTCATCAGTTGATTAACATTTCTGGTGCCTAACATTGTTAAACATTTATATACCAGTGTTCATGTGGATATAGGTTTTTATTTCTCTTGGTTATGTACCTGGGGTGGAATTGCTGAGTTGTATGGTAACTCTGTGTTTAACATTTTGAGAAGCTACCAGACTATTATCCAAAGTGGCTGCACCATTTCACATTTCCATCAGCAGAATATGAGAGTTCCAATTTCTCTGCATCCTCAACCACACTTCTCATTACCTGCCTTTTGATTATGACAATCCTAGTGAGTAACTTACTGTGGCTTGGATTTGCATTTTCTTGGTGACTGATGATATCACACATCATTTCATGTTTAAATTCATTTATGTTCTAATTCAATATGTGTATATTAAATTCATTCATGTTCTGATTAAATATTTGTGTATTTATTTTGCAAAAATATTCAGATCATTTGCCCATTTTAACTGTGTTATTTGTCTTTTAATCATTGTGTTGTAGGAGTTCTTTATATACTCTTATGTCCAATCTTTTGGCTTCCCTGGGTCACATCATAAGAATTGTCTTTGGCCACACATAAAAAACACTAACACTAATAATAGCTAATGAGCTTTAAAAAAAAAAAAAGGCGAAAAACATCTCATAATGTTTTAAGAAAATTTATGAATTTGTATTGGGCCACATTCAAAGCTGTCTTGGGCCACATGCGGCCCACAGGCCACAGGTGGACAAGCTTGCCTTAGATAAAAGTACTGCATTAGATATATGATTTGCAAATATTTTCTCCCATTCAGAAAAAATGTCAGGTTATTAGCATTATCACATTTGAAAGAACAGAAAAAGAACAAAAAAGTCTTCCAGTACAAGATTACAAATGCTGCACTATTTTCTGCAAAACACAATTTAATTTTATATAGCAAACAGCAAATATATTAAATCCTACTTTTAAAACTCTCATTAAAGTCACCCCCAAAGTTGGTTAGTTAAAAAAAAAAGGCACACAAGAACACATACACATAGATGCCTCTACAGAGAAGAACTGTTGATTACTCCAGTAAGACTATTGCAGCTTCTATAAATTGTGTTTTACCAATTCACATGCTAGAATTACGTCACAAAATAAGCCATGGAAGGCATCTGGCCACATGTTGTAACCATTAAAATGATGTTTCATGCTACAGAGCATGTGTTAGAGGCACTCTCTACATGAAGTCTGACTAGATAGTTCAAAATCTCTTATGATTGACCAATTAGTTGCTTCCAAAGAAAGAACACCACAAACCCAGAAAATATGTAAACACTGGCTCATTAGGGCAAGCCATTTTCTTGTTAGATTGTGGTCTCCGTTGTAAGCTGAATGGTAAAACAACATTCACTGTTCATTTTGCTATGAACACCAAAAGATTTCATTTCTGAGAATACACCCTGGCAGAGAAAGGTGATTTCAGAACAGAGCTCAGAAAACAATCCTTTACATGAAGTGAATATTCAGAGGTGGGCAGAGAGTTTGCTCTCTCCTTGTGTCCACTTCATCTTCTGCTCTGAAAACTCCAGCTGGGCTCTCTGCTCCAGTCTTACCTTAAACATTCTCTTTCCTGGAGCAAGGTATGCTGAACTGCATCTAAAATAGCTGAATCCTTCTCCACTGAGCTGAGCCACAGGCCTTGCACGGAAAGACCTGGGAAACATTAGCTTGCTTCTGGTCTGGCCATAATGAAAATAAATGAGGGCTTCAATTTAAAGTCGTTACTAAAAATTTGTTCTTTCCTCCATTCTAATTCTGAGACCCACTTGCAGCTAATTAGAATGGTTCCCAGCGTGATCTCCCAGCACACTGCTAGTGTAAACACCAACCATCTGAGTTTCATTACAATAAAGAAATCAAATAAACAGTGGACCAGAAAACAGTAGTTTGGGCATGGCTCATTACAGCACAATGCAGTTAACATTCCTCACTCGGGAAGGAAAAGAAGGCATCGGGCAAGCGGGGCTGATGTCCAGTGCTTTCCATTCTTATTAATGATGTTAGTTGGACTGGGGATTATTTTTTACCATTAACGTTTTTTGGAGAATAAGGAGGGATTTTTTTTTTCAATGGAAAAGAAAAAGAAGCGCCCTCTGAACCGTGGTGTAAACAAAGAGAAAAGGTAATTTTGGCTCTGGGCTACTCATTGCTTCTCCAGTTTCTCATAGGATGTACTGTTTACAATTTACATAAGGAAAAAGAAAAAGAAAAAAGGAGGAATACAGTATCCATTAATCTACTCAAGGGTTTTTATTATTTATCCTACGTACAAACAAATCTTTGTCAACGTAGGAAGGGTATGACTATACGATTGCTAATATACAGAATATTTTCAAAAGTAAAAACATACATAAGAGAGTCACGCTTGTATTTAGAAATTTTACTTATCTCAGTCACACTAATGTTTGGAAATATTCACATAAAGAATCATTTTGTAGGTTGTCTATGTTGTTTAGCATGATCTTGGAACCATCAAAGGAAGAAAGATCCAAATATTTCTGTCTCTAAAATTTAACCCTGCTTTTAAGTAACTATTAAAATCTAAAGACATTTATTGAATTTGGTTCAGAAACAACAAAAGAATGAGTTCTTTGGTAAAAGCATGTTCTAAGAAAGTATTAACCAACTACAAGGCCTCACGTGATATTACTTGTGTGGCTGTGGCTCAGAATTCATAATTGGACCTTGGATCAGGTCAGGATTTCACTGCACATGATAGAAATTGCTTAGCCTCTCAGTTATAATGCAGCTTCAGTGAAGAACATGTAGACATACTCATTTCCTCTCTGAGGCAGTCTAGGTCTAGGTGTGTAAATATCATGTCACTGGTGCTTAAAAATTTAAATTGTTGGAGAAAGATTATAACACTTAGCAGAACATATTCACTCAGAAGTTTCCAAGTGCTTTGGGCTAAGATTAAAATACTTGCAGAACATGCCCCTTTATGCTTCTGTTTTGACCACTCTGAAAACCTGTTGCATAAAAAGACCTAAAACAAGATCCTAAACTGTACAAATCAATCATTGAAAAAAAGTCACAAAAAATGCAAATGGTATTGAAACGGATCGTCTTAGAAAAAAAGAACAAAATAAATGCATGCTCTGACCTTGAGATTCATTTTAATTTGTGGAAGGAAACAATCACTCATCCCTGAGCAGAAAAAAAAAAAATAAAGAAAAAAGAAAGGAAAAGAAACAGGGAAGCATTTGTCTGCCACAGCTGTCTCAGTAAGGAACTTAAAGAAAGAAAAAAAAAATCCAGCTTTCTTAGAACAATTTAATATATTGTTTTGGAATTAATTGTCTATCTATTATAAACATGTTGAAAGAAAGTTAAACTCAAGGAAAATGAAAGTGAATTTCCAAAGAAATTAAAACCAAAGATTGCAATTTTTAATATCTGAAAGTGCCATCATTTCCATTTTCCTAATCTACTTAATCTTAAAACCATCTATTAGGTTGGTGCAAAAGTAATGGCAAAGAACACAATTACTTTTGCATCAACCTAATACTTTTGCATAAAAGACATATACTTTCTGTCATTCAACAAGTAGTTATTGAACATTCGTCTGCTAGATGCCAAATCTATTTACTGATTTTTAAAGTGAAATTTGTGTACTCTGATGTCCATAGCTGTAAAATGAGAGGTTTCGATTGGATAGTTGAGAGGGCTGTCAAATTCTTAAAGTTTAGAGCTATTATTTCGCCATGAGGCAATTCACCATGTCTTAAGCTCTGCAGTCCAGCCATGGTCCTTTGCCTCGTCAAAATTCTCCATGACAGGGCATGGAAGAGAACCCTGCTATCATCAGAAATGACCAGCCTCCTGTAAAGCCATGAGGTTTAAGGATTGTAGTGTTTAACGGAGTTGAATGAGGCGGCTTTACCATTCCTTTAGAAATGATCTTTGCATCTGTATTACTCAAGAGTAGAATAATGTTGGAAAAATAATCTAATCATTTTATAAATGCCCCCAAAATGACTATCACTATCCCCTTTCACTTTCCTTTACAGTAGGTAATTTTTTTCCAAAACATTTTCATTGCTAATTTCCATAACAGAATAACTTAGGTAAAACTCATGGAGTCTAAGTGTGGCTCATAAAATTGTGATGGAATATTCAAGTGAGCAAACTAAAATGAACTGTTTAAATTATTTTATTTCCCATACCAGTGTCCTGTATTGTGTGAGTACCTTACATGCATTATTTTATTTTGTCTTTATAGCCATGCTATGGGATCCACACTTTACAAATGATGCTGATGAGAAAACAGAGCTATGCATTTACCTGATCATTTTCTCAGAGCTGAGAAGTGAAGGAACTAGGATTTGAAACTGGGTTTACTAGTACAAAAACCATGCTCTTTCTACAACCTGGTGGGTTTTTGCTTTTATGCATCAAACATATACTTGGCCACAAAGTCGGTTTTAGAAAATAAGCATATTTAAAATAAAAGGTATAATGGAAAGAGCATAGAGTTCTGAGTTCTCGGTACTCAGTCTGTAGTGACTCTCATTAAAACATGCATTAAAGCTTGCATATTCTAGGAAATAAAACAGAAAAATAATAATGTTTAATCCCAGAAAACTAAAATGTTGAACTCTCTAGGTAAAATTTATTTTTAAAGAATCTTGGGTTGCTCTTCCTCTGCCACATGGTATGCTGATGGAACATAGATTCCAGCATGATCGATTACTCAGAAACTGAAATAGTCTAAAGAAAAGCATAACCCAGCATAAAACATTTACGGAGAGAACAAAGGGAATGAATAACTGATTCCCAAACGGTTCTCTATTTGGAATTATTCCTACTGTCTATAAGACCATCACTGAGGAAAACTGAAAAGGAGACATGACATTATGATAAAATGAGCATGGGAAGGCCACAAGAAGACTGTTTTTCACATGGGCTCTGCTACTGACCAGTTGTCTGAGTTTAGGTATAAGTCACTTCTACCTTCTACTACTTTCCATCTGTTAAACTAAGAGTGTGCTCTCAGATTTCCCCTCCAGCGCCGATGCCGTCTTAGCCCACAAAGCTTTAATAGAAAAGAATCTCAGTGTGATTGCTCATGTCTTTAACATAGAAATTACTCTTCCTCTGGTGGATGGGAAATTCTCTGTCTCTTCAAATCACATATATTATTGCAAAACTCAAAATAAATGTTCAGAAGTCCCATCAATCCAGAAAAGCAACCGATGCTATCAGAAGTTTATAGTGCTGAGTTTAAAAGAATGTGAATGTGTGTGTGTATTCATGTGTTTAGTGTGGGTGCATGTGTGTGTGTCCAGAGAAGGTCACGAGTTTGACCTTCTGGAAGCAGCAAAGGTTCCATCCACGGAACCCGCTGTGACAGCATCTGGAAATTCCTCACTTGGGTCAGTGGGGAGGCATTCTCTGTTTACATTGCTTTTGTTTTATACCCATGTGGTGTTCAACATATCAATAATATATTTCAATCTCATCATGAAACCCTTTAATGATTTACTTTTCAAACCTCCCAGGTCCATTTAGCCACAGGAAAACCTACTCCTTTTGTTACAAGCTGAAACTATGACAGTCAAAACACAGACAGAAGAAAAAGCACTTGCTGGAATCTGATGTTGTTCCTGCTGTTTGCCGGCAGTCGCCATAGCGGAGCTTTCAATGTTTGGAGAGAACATGAGGAAGGCCACTAATGTCCTGTAATAACTTTTTCTAGAAGTGACGCATGTCAAAATGCACAGGGTTTTTGCACGATTGGCAATATTCATAGAAGCATTTTCTGTGAAACTGATTATAGCAATAATTGGTTCTGGAATACTTTAGTGCTTTACTCCTAAAAATGGTATAGACCTTTTCATATAGATCATACTCTCCTGTGCATATCACACCAAAAGTTCACTTAGTTCTGCACCATCATCAGAAATTCTCCAAATTATATGGAGTGTGTTACTGATGTTTTGTTCTGCTCAACACACAGCTTTGTAGTGACAGTGGCCACTCAATAAGCCATCAAGACAACTCTCGGGGAATAACACTACCCACCTCTCCAGACACCCAAGCCAAAACTTTTAGCATTATATTTGTCTCATTCTTCCCACTCACCAACTGGTTCTCGTTGATTTCCATATCTGTTTACTCACCCACCTAAAATTTCTCACATCAATTCATTTCTCTCTCCATCACAGCCATTGCTGTCCCCAGAACACTATCCTCTGTAACCTAGATTCAAAATGTATGCTATATATGCTCCTATACTCTCTCTTATATAGCTTTATTTTTCCACAATGGGATGGAGTAATTATATTTAAATGTGATCTGATTGTGTCATGCGCATTTGTGAGCCCCTCAGAGATTCCCTTTGTTCACATAGACGCTCAATCAATAGCATGTATTGTCTCAATGACTTTAATTGAATAAACAGTGTTCCTGCAAAGGTATCTACGCACAACACAAAACATTAGTAAGACGTTCATATACATTTGGAAGAAAATAGGGTGAGCAAAGTTCAGAAAAAAAGAAACATTTAATTATTTGTATTTTTTTTTTTACAAATCAACTAACATTTATTTGATAAATATAAATGAGACAATATAACATCTATCCTTAGTCGCAAGTTACAAGTAGAAGACAGTGTGGCGATTCCTCAAGGATCCAGAGCCAGAAATACCATTTGACCCAGCAATCCCATTACTGGGTATATACCCAAAAGAATTATAAATCATTCTACTATGAAGACACATGCACACGTATGTTTACTGCAGCACTGTTTACAATAGCAAAGACTTGGAACCAACCCAAACGCCTGTCAATGATAGACTGGATAAAGAAATATTTATTAACACATTATGGTGATTGATATACGTGGTCTCATTTGTGATCCCTCTTTTTATTTGTCATGGGAACTTTTCAGTATAGGTTTAATTACTCTCACTTTACAAATGAGAAAACCAAGATGCAGAGAGACTAACTGTATTGCTTATACAGAGTTACACAGGTATGAAAATCAGAGCCAACGTATCTATCTAGTTCCAGTGTTTTACTCTGTTCTCAGCTCCACGCTCTAGATGAGTTAGTCTTTGATGCCCTCATTCCTTCTTGTGATGAACTTACTCTCCATAGTGAGAATGGCCTCCTTATTTCTTTAGTGATTTTCTGCTCTCTTAATGTCTCTCCGGAGTTAAAAAGGAAAAAGAGTTTGCACCAGTCATCTCTTGCCTACACGTGCCTATTTCCACCAAGTCATCTTCCATTTATTTCTCAAATCTCTAATAAAACTCTGCAGCATCCCTTTCACAATCACTTCCTACTATGGTCTCCAGTGACATCCATGTCACAGAATCAAATGTCCTTTTCAGCCTCTCCTGCCATAACTTCTTAAGAGCAAATCATACTTTTGACTACTTGCTTTAAATTAAACATTATTTTTTTCCAGAACCTTCTAATTTTCTTTCTTTCACCTTTTTCTCCATGTCTCAATTATCTCATAGGCTTATCTTCTTCACCAGAAGTTTTCAGTTCCTTGTAATATTCAAAAGTCTATCCTAGGCCCTTTCTTTTTTCCCCCTACACTCTCTCCATAAGAAATTTAATCCACTGTTGAACACTCATAGAAATTTAGGTAATTCTTCACACCTTCCTTTTCTTCATCTCCTCCATACCCATTTTATTACATACTCCCACAGGTTTGAACTTCTAAATCTTCATAATCCATTGACTTATTTCTAATTTTATCAATCTTGTACTTTTAGTTATTGAAGAGGATGGAATCAATACAAAAATAACATTGGTGTATATATTCCTTTGTTCCCTAGAGAGGAAAAAGGTCAGATCTGGACCCTCTGTGGTGATCCTGGGCCAGTGGCTTTAAAGTGTTTCTCAATGGGTTCCTCTCTTTATGAAAGACACATGCACACGTATGTTTATTGCGGCACTATTCACTATGTCCAATCAGCAAAGGACTCTGGAAATCAACCCAAGTCGTCACATGCTGGTGACAGACCTCGGATTAGAAGAAAAGTGTGGCACAATAGTACACCATGGAGACAGCCTCCACCCACCGCAGCCCATAAAAAAGGATGCGAGGTTGCGTCCCTTTGGTCGGCGACATGGATCACAGCTGAAACCCATCATCTGCTTAAGCAAACTATCACAAGCACCGCAGAAAACCCAAACACCAACCGACTGTTCTCACTCATCCCCAGGGTGGCAACTGAACAATGAGAAATCACTTGGACCTCCCAGCAAGGGCGAACATCATACACTGGGGCCCTACGATCCCGCGGGAACCGCGCGGGGCACCGAGGCGGGAACGCGGATTGCATTGGGGAGTTGACTGCAGCTGCTCTCACGACCCTGCAGACTGTGATCGGGTGCTGCCGACGACTTGACGAGTGAGCCACACATGGCACACGTATACAATAATATACCCACCAACACCTGCAAGTTATCGCCACATGTCCCCCTACGAACGTCGTAAAGGTATAATAAAGAAATAATTTAAAAAAATAAAATAAAATAAGTATTTAAAAAAAAATCAAAAAAAAAAAAAAAAGAAACTCCTCCTCCAACATGTTATCTAATCTCCCCTCCATAAAAAGTCCCCGAACTGTCCCTTCCATCTCTGGCCACAGTCAAAACATGAAGTAAAATAGATACTCTGTGGACAGAAGCCTGGAGAAATTCAGTGAAGCTATTTGCTTGGGAAAATCCTGTAGCATAAGACTAGTCATAGAGATTGTGATAAGTGTATATTTCTCTGGAGGTTTGTAAGCATTTCCTCTTCGGGCTTTTAACAGAGATTGGGTAGCAAAACCTCACCCCTCCCTCAGGCGAGGAGGCAATCTGACCTCATGGGCAGTAGGGTTAATACACAGTCCTGTGATTGCCTTCAGCATTCCTATTCTTATAGCACAAACTCAAGTGTTCCCAATGTCAGAATAAAGTAGAACAGGCAAAGATCAGTAAGTAGCATCAGGTCAAAAATGAAATTACAATGATGTCAGAAAAAGAAGAGGAGTTGGGACTTCTGAAAGAGCAGCAGAAAAGCTAGCAGACTCTCTCCTCAGAGAAATAACCATTTTAACTGGTGAAAATTATTTTAATGTAATGTATCTAAAACAAACATTTATTCAAAAAATTTAATAAATCTCAGTAAAATAATAAGAGTCATCTGTGCATTTGAGTCATGAACTCCCTCCCCACAACTCCAAATTTTAGTGTGATAGGAGCCTACTCTGCATTGATGGCCGTAAAGTTAGGACTTCCTTTCCCCCTTTAGCTCCAGTCTATGATTATAGTTTTACCCCAGGAGAGACAGGCTATTGGCATCTCTCAAATGCCCCCAGCACCATGTTTCAGAACAATTCCAGGCAAAACGGATTGAAAGAACTGGAGTACAATGGGTAGAAATTATACTCTAGATTTTGCAGACTAAGAATAGTGGGCTCTCATTGTCCCCATCACAGCTTGCTCATAGAGCAAAGGTTTCACAGAGGAAGGGTCAAGCTGAGAAGATAGGGAGCTACCACACCTGACCAGTGCTCCACTAATAGTGCAGGAGTGTCACTTCTGAAGAAGTGTGATGCTGTCCTTTTTACCAACTCCAGAGAAGTTGTGCAGTTTTTGCTCAAGAGGATAGGCAGTCCATAAGAACAGAGAGCTCTGAAACTCTTCCTAAGGGGACTGAGTTTATATGTAACTGACTAAGGGGAAATTCACAATAGACATATTGGTAATGCGCAATAGAGAGGACACTGATAGCTTCATGATAGGAGTAAGTGAAACAGTAGACCACTAGAAGGCTTGGAGTTGGGGCAAACATCAAAGTCTAGCAACACCCTAACTTGAAAAAGATGCGTGAATTTAATTGGATCAGACTGTGGAACAATTTAAGTCACAGAGTTTTGGTGAAAACAATACAACAAACAATTTGCAAATAGTGCATTATAATAGCTGAGTATAATATCAATAGACATACCAGCAAGAAGCTTAAGAGGAAGGCCGGGAAAAGAAATAGGTAAAGAAAGCCTGGGTAGAATCACACTCATCCCTGTGGGTCAGAAAGACTGTACATATGCCCAAAGCTGCACTCTCTGTGGAGTGACACCAGAGGCGTTATGGTGTGGAGGAAATTTGCTTTCCTCAACTGGTCTACCTGAGTCAGTAAACAAAGAAACAAGCAAACGTTCGAACAACAAGTCCATGGGGAGAAGGTGAGGTTCGGTATCTAAAAGCTCCATTTCAACAAAAGAAACTACAAGACATGTAAAGAAAACATCTGATGCATACACAGAAAATAAAAGTGAATAATTGAAACTGTATATATGCGGGCCCAGATGTTAGACTTGACAAAGACGTTCATGCTATTATCATAAATACATTCCAAAAATCACAGGAAACCATGCTTAAACACGTAAAGGAAGGTTTTATGAGAATAGCTTATAAAACAGAAAATATCAACAAGTATAGATAAATTATTTTTTAAAAGAACCAAATTAGAATTATGTCATTGAAAAGCACAATAACCAAAATAAAAAATTTACTACAGGGAATCAACAGTCTAGGGCTAAAGTTTTTACCCCATGAGAGACAGTCTACTGGCATGGCTCATATGTCCCCAGCACCATTTTAGCTGGCAGAAGAAAAAAAATAAATACAACAACAAATATAAAGTTAGATTAACAGAGATTATATAATCAGAAGAACAAAAGAGAAATATGAAGAAAATTAATAAAGCCTCAAAACATGAAATGGGAGTACCAAATAAAGAGTAGAGAGAGAAACAAAAAATATTTTTTTAGAAATAATGACTAAAAACTCCCCAGATTTGATGAAAATCATTTACCTGAAAATTAGGAATCTCAGTGAACTCCAACTAGAATCATTACCAAAGACTACCACTCTTAGACACAATATATATTTATATGTAGTCACATTTTATATATACACACATTATATACACGCGCACACACACACACCCCTACACAAAACCCAGTAAATAACAGCTGACTTCTCATCAAAAAACATGAAGGCCAGAGGCACTGGAATTGTATATTCAAAGTACTGGTGGGGATGGGAATGCCAACTGAGAATATTCTATACAATAAAGACATCATTCAAACAGGAAAGTGAAATAAAGACAGTTCAACAGAAACAAAAACTGAGAAATTTTTTCTTGTAGGTCTGCATTACAAAAAATATTAAAAGAAATTATTCAGGCTGAAAGCAAGCAACACACAAAAGTAATCTGATTCTACATGGAAAAAATAAAGAGCTTCAGTAGTGCTAATTATGTGGATAATTATGAAAAACAGTTTTATTGTATATTTCCTCTTTTTTCCTTATCATACCTGATTTAAAAAGCAATTGTGTTATATAATATGCATGTAAGTGTGGTAGGACTATAATATATAGAAGTGTAGCATATTAGACAATAATAGCATAAAGGAGGTGAATAGGAGCAAAGCCCTACTGGAGTAAGAAAATGATACCACATGATAAATCCACAGAAGAAAAATAAAGAGAACCAGAAATGGTAAATAAAATGATTCATATAACAAACTTCATAAATATATACTTGCTCTCCTTTCTTCTCTCAACTTCTCTAAAAGACATATAACAATATACTGTTGAATTACACACACACATACAGTGTATTACAATAACAGCACAGAAAAAATAATTACATGGAAATATCCAGCTATATAGGAGTAAAGTTTCTGTATCTTACTGGAATTGAATTACTATAAGTCTGAAGTAAATGCTGATAGATTAAGACATATATTGTAAACCCTAGACCAACCACAAAGAAAATAAATTTTGAATAGTATTAAAATTTTAAAGGAATTAAAATTTTACTGGAAATTTTCCACTTGCTGCAAAAGGAACAAGTAAAGGAGAAACAAAGGAACAAACAATTCTGAAGAAATGTAGAAAACAATTTAAATGGCAGAACTGAAACAAAAATTTAAATGGCAGAACTAAAGTTCATCACATCATTAATATCATTAAACATGAATAGACTAAACAATCCAATCAAAAGGCAAAGATTATCACACTGGGGAATATAACAATAATAAAATCCAAGTATATGCTCTCTATGGAAGACATCCTTTGGATTCAAAGATATAAATAAAATCATGAAAATAAAAAATATCATGCCAATAGCAACCATAAGAGAACTGAAGTGATATGCTAATATGTACTAATATACAAATATTAGGCTAAGTATAATTTTAAAATAAAAATGTTATTAGATATGAAGAGAGACAATTTACAGCGATAGAAGGATCAATAGATCAGGAAGATATAACACTTATAAACATATTCACCTAACAACAGAGCCACCAAAATGCATAAAGCAAACAATGACAGTATTGAAGGGAGAACAGACAATCCAACATGATTAGAGATTTCAATATGTACTTTCAATAATGGGTGAAACAACTAGACAGAAGATAGACAATGTCATTGAAGACCTGAACAATACCCTAAAGCAAATAGACCTAACAGATCTAATAGAACATTTCACTCAACAACAGAACACACATTCTTTTCAAGCACATGCGGAATATTCTCCATATACTAGGCCATAAAACAATCTTCAATAAATTTTACAAGATTAAAATCATACAGAATATGTCATCTAACTACATACAATCAGGTTAGAAATTAACAACAAATGGAAGTTTGGGAAATTTACAAATAGGTAAAAACAGACTCATAAATAACCAATGTTGCAAAGAAGTTATCAGAAAAATTAGAACATCCTTTGAGATGAATGAAGACAAAAATACAACATAACTTACAGGTTGAAGTTAAAGCTGTGCTTGGAGGGAAATTTATGTTTGTAAGTTTCTTTATTTAAAAAAATAAGTGGGGCTCAAACCAGTAACCTACCCTTCCACTTTAGGTAACTGGAAAAACAAGAGCAAACTAAACCCAAAGAATCAGAACAAAGGAAATAATAAAGAATAGAGCAGAAACAAATCAAATTAAACAGAAAAATTATAAAGTCAACAAAGACTAAAGTTGATTATTTGAAAAGATTAACAAAACTTAACCTAGACCGATCACATGAAAAGAGAAAACTCAAAATACTAAAATTTTAGTGGAGACAAAGCATGAAGTCTGTGGATGCGCAAGCAGATAGTCTTGAAAAATTCAGGCAGACAGGGAAATCTTAATAGGCTGAGGTCCCTTCCCATCAGTGCTGCGGGAAGGAGCACTGGCAATTTGAAAACCAATTTATGGAGACTCTATAGGTTCTGAGGCAGGAAACAAGGAGAACTTACACATGGCAACTGAAATAGAAATTGGTCTACCAGATCTGGCACCACGGAAAGAGCTGTTTGAGAACAAAGCCTGAAGTAGTCATCAGAAAAAATTCACAAGTCCTGAGCCAGACAAGCCACAGAGAGGACATAGATGCTAATACTTCAAATATTAGGCTGGAGCTTCTTTAATCCCTAATGCAAAGATCAGGACTGGTACTGAAAACTTGTGCAACTGACATGTGGGTTAAGTCACCTCTGCTGTTAGGAAGAAGCATTTTCTGGATTCTGGGAGGTGTGACCTTGTAAACTGAAATCTACCCCAGTTTCTCATATTCTTATTTCTTTATAAGGAGGTAATCTCAGTGAAATTAATTATAAAACAGAAGTAGATATGGATGAATGCTTTTCACAAATAGAAAGTTGTGTGTGTGTGTGTGTATTCAAAACTATATATATATAATTTAATTTTTCTCAAGACAAAGGTATATCTCATTCAATTTTATACACATAGGTTTTGGGTTTTTTTTTTAAGATATCAGGAAAAGTGAAGAATTTAAGAAGTTACAACCCGGGATATAACATTTTTACCCAAAATGCAATATTACATTCTGTCACTAGGTCAGTGGTTCCCAAACAAATCTGAACTACACATTTGTCAGGAAGTTTTTTGTTTTTGTTTTTCATTTTTAATACAGACTCCTACCTCTTGATGAGAGCAAGCATTTGTTGAGTCCTTCCTATGTAATGGGCAAGTGCCAGTGTTTTGTTTATGCTACAGAGTAACCTGTGTATACAGAGTAAGCTGGGGAAGCTGGAGCCGTGAAATTAAGTAACACCATAAAGTTACCTAGCTAGTAATTGGAGAGCTGGAATCCACACACAGGGAGTCTGGCTCCAGAGCTGAGCACCATATTAAAATATCAATCAATATTTCAGGGAAAGTGCTCAGAGTGTTGTATGTTTTTTAAAGCCCTAGAAGAGACTCATCTGCACTTGAGAACCACTGCTCTGGCACATTCTGTTTGAAAGTGTACTTACAAACAGGCTGTGGTTCCTCCAAGGTCTGTGCTAATACTGCATTAACTGTTAAGCATTTAGGAAAAAGCCTGTTCTTGCTTCTTGTTTAATTTGTTTTAGAGAGTTCCTACATAGCGTAACAAACACATTACTTTGATAATAAAGTACAGAAATGTGTCTTGAATATACCTTACTTCAAAAATAGGTAATAATACCAATAATGATGGCTACAGCTTAGTGTAAGACACTGGGCTGAGTTTTGAAATTTACTATCTCTAAGTCTTGCGACATTATCACCATTATAAAAATGATAGAAGCAGAGGCTCTAAAACGTCCAAGGTGCAAATCCAAATCCTGGATTTGAACTCAGTTATATTGATTCCAAAGTGATTGACCTTTCCAGTAAGCCTCAGAGGCTTCATACGTTCTGCCTTTAAGGGGGAGTATATTCCAAGTCTGTGACTGGACCTGTTTTAAATTCTGTCCTGTGTTGGTTCTTTCTATGGTTCAGGACAGTGAAAGTCCTTTGGGCCATCATGATTTTTTTTTATGTTCCTGCAGTTTCTGGAAGAGATAGATGAAAACAATTTTGTTCTCCATAACATTTCTAGGGTAGGAGAGAGAGGATTAACACAATCAGAGTCTGGAAGAAAACCAAGAACAGATTAGCTGGATGGTGAATCAAGTAGCTAAAAAGAATAGTAGCCGTGCTGGATGACAAAGTGCTGATGGCTTTTATACTTTCAACTCTCAGCATATATTATTCTAGCAAATGAGAATAAAGAAAGAAACTTCCTTGACTTAACAATTGTGTGACCCCCTTGGGTCATATATGAAAAGACTCAAGTAAATAGAAATATATGAACATTTAGTGTGAAAATCAGTGGCTACATACAAACTTTTAGCCTCCAACTCAGTCATTGACACTCCTTAGCTGACCTTGGGCACTTATGAAATGTCTGTGGACCTCAGACCCTCAAGTTGTATATTATGAATGCATTAATATTTTCTATGTCCCTTATTCCCAGGTCTAAATAAAAATGTACATCCAAATTAAATGTCACATATAAAAGGAAAAAGAATATCAACACACCAAGTACCCAAGAACTTTAAATTTCTGGAAACTAGATAAGCCACATAGTGATGTGAGGAAGCTAACTAGCTACATTTGCAGAAGTCTGTAAACACCACCTCGACTTGCATTCCAGAAGTCACATCAGGCAGTCCATCCCCCATTTGTTAATCACAAGAGAGATGTTAAACTAAGATTTTCCTATATTTTTATTAATTTTTGATCAGAGGAGAGAATTAAACTAGGATTTTATTTAGTAGCTTCTTACAGATCTTGATAAGATGTTTCAGACATCAACAGGAAAAGAATAGAAGAAATACAAAATTTCTCTCCTGAATGTTGCACAACTGAAACTTGTATACCTTGCTTTGGAAGTATAAATTGGTACAACCACTTTGGAATATCATTCAGTTATTCAAGGAGGCTAAACATATACTTAGTCTATGATCCTATGTCCTAGCAATGTTCCATTTCTTGACCTGGGTGTTGTTTACATGGCCATGCTCAGTTTAAAGAATATTTTTTGAGGTCATACTTACATTTTGAGCAAGTGTCTATTTGCTATACATCATAAAATATATTTTTTTAACACTCTCTTATCCTAACACTGCAAGCTTTGAATAGCTGGCTGGGGGTATTAGCTGATAATGATGGTTAAATGCATCATCTCACATGATTATTATGTAACTCTATGTTATGAGCTGAATTGCTTCTCCCAAAAGAGATATGTAAAAGTCCTAAGCCCCCATACCTGTGAATATGACCTTATTCAGAAACAGGGTGTTAACTGAGATAATCAAGTGAAAATGAGGTCACACTGAATTAGGGTAGGCCCTAATCCAGTATGACAGATGTCCTTATAAGAACAGAAGAGATGTGGACAAAGAGGAAAAACACTGTGAAAACAGACACAGGAACTGGAGTGATCCCTCTACAAGCCGAGGAACATCAAGGATTACTGACAACACCAGGAACTAAGAAAAAAGAGTGGAACAATTTATTCCCCACAGCCTTCAGAGAAAGTGTGGCTTGGCCATGCCAACGTCTTGATTTTCAATGTATAGCCTCCAGAATTAAAAGAGAATGAATTTCTGTTGTTTTAAGCCACATTGTGGTAATTTCTTACAGCACCTCTAGAAAACTAGTACATCCTACAAGATAGGTGTTGTTATCCCCATTTTAAAAGTGATGTAACCAATGATCAAACAAATTAAGTCACTTGGCCAAGATGACACATCTAGAGAGTGTTCAAGCTGATACACACAAAAGCCAGATGTGTTTTGCTTTCAATTAGGGGTTGGTAGGCCGGAAGCAGTGGCTCACACCCATAATCCCAGCACTTTGGGAGGCCAACGCAGGCAGATCACCTTAGGTCAGGAGTTCGAGACCAGCCAGGCCAACATAGTGAAACCCTGTCTCTATTAAAAATACAAAAAAAGCTGGGTGTGGTGGCACATGCCTGTAATCTCAGCTATTCGGAAAGCTGAGGCAGAAGAATCACTTGAATCCAGGAGGTGGAGGTTGCAGTGAGCAGAGAATGCACCATGGCACTCCAGCCTGGGCAACAAAGTGAGACTCTGTCTCAAAAATAAAAAAAATAAAATAAAATAAATAAATAAGGGGTTGGTGGCCATATATCACTAAACCAGCTGCCAGCAAACTCCCTCCAACAACCATCTTTCTGTATCATGTTTGCTGCCAGGAGTTTTTTGCCTCTATCCCTAACTCTTTGAACTAGTTGTGAAGTGATTGTTGGTTTCTGAAAACAGTTAATGATGTTTAGGTTCACTTAGAAGGGCATCTTCTTTTTCCACTCACTATATGCCCTTCTATCTTACAGTAATCAATCAAAGCAAATCCTTGTCCCCAGATACCTTTGATGAAGTCAGTTTTGCTCCTAGTTTCCAGAACATACAACCAGGGTAATCCTGCATGCCCATCTCATATCCCTGAACACAGTGATGAATTCATAAAAGGGCACATACCCCAATCAGGCCAATCAAGGGCAGCAAAATTTTCAAAGCCTTTGATTGACCTTTCATAACTTTCCTTTTTCTCAGTAACCTTACAAGAGTGAAGATACAGCTCCAGAGTGAGAAAGAACTGGCCAAAATAGAAAGTGAAGACTCTAGTCAATACCACATGGCTAAGCCCTGAATTCAATCAGAGTTAAAGCCAAACCTATGGTAGATATTCCTACTTACAAAAGTCGGTAAACTACCTTTTGTTTCAAGACCATTTATTATGGATTTTCTGTCTGTTGCAAACAAGAGCGTTAGCCTTTTCTTCAACGATCTCCATAAATGCTGTATTTATTTCAGGAGTCACCTCTTTCTGACAACTTCTTCCACCTAGTGTATTATGAAAAGCTCTAGGATGTTGGGGAATAAGATGAAGTTTGCTGGACCATTTCCTCTGATGTTCTCTTCCTAACTGAAGAAGGAACAAAACAAAAGTCTAGTTGACCACACAGACCACCTGGTACATGTCCTGTTGTCCTCAGGGTGGAAACTTTTGTATCTAAAGCCCTTTCTTCTCTTCTCTTAGCCTTTGCCAGAGAATAATGCAGAATCATGGCAAAGCAAAGCTGCTCCCACCTGCCAGATGGCAAGGGCCAAGCTTAGTGGCTCAGAGGGTAGGAGTTGGTAGCAAGGGAGAGAACCCATCTGGTTGCTGACAGCACGTAAGGCTAGTGGGGCATAGAGACCCATGCTTAAGAAAGGAAAAAGACCTTTAAGAAATCTCAAATTCAGAAACACATACTAAACACCTCTTCCTGAGCTTAGAAGGAGTCTGAGCTTTCTTATGTTGCCCTGTTAATTTTGGAAACTGTATCATTGACGGAGGCAGTAAATAAAGTCTCCTAGATGCCGGCATTAAAGAGTTAAGGAACCCTCTGTTTTATTTTGTTTTAATTTTTTTTCTTTCTCTTTGGTATTAAGATTTAAAAAAGGCACACATTTGAAAACTAATTGACCCTCTAAAAAATTAAAGCCTTTTTTTTTTTTTACCACTATTTGCTTTTCCAGTTTCTTTAATTTGGGTAATTGCTTAGTCAACTTTCAAAAATATATATTCTGCCTTTAAAAAAACAGCCAAATATGACGGATCACCTTCATTTTCATTTCAGATTTGGCATGCAGGACCCAGATTGTGTATTCTTTCCATGGCGCCAAACCAGCGTCGGATACTTAATTAATTTCCTTTGGTTTGTGCAGGCTTGCACTTAAAGAGACAGTGTCCCATTTTGATGGCTTGCTTTTGGCTGAAGTTCAAAAGTATCACTTCTTAAATCTTTTTTTTCCCCCCTTCAAAACTTCTCCAAGTGCTCTATAGAAAAAATAAAATAAAATAAAACACCCTGGTGTTTTCTCCACCCTCTGCCTTCTCTTCACCACCATTTCTTTCACTCTTATTTATTTGTCATTTAAACCAATCTTTCCTTAAAAAGAAAGAAAAAAATGAGAGAAAGGAGGAAGAAATGAAAGAAGCACAAGGATGCACATGCTCTTACTTCTTTGCTCCCTGTGTTGCCTTCCAAGCTGGTGGCGAGGCTGCACTTCATGGCTATGCCAACTGGTCAGAGTCACTGGAAATGATCAAAAACTTTTTGTACATTAAAAGAATATCTTCATACCACAAATGAAGGCCTGCAACCTTTTCATCAATATTTCATACCATCTTTAGGGTAAAACAAAATGTTCTTAAAGACAAGTGACAGCAGGGTGCACCTGGGAGTAGGTATGCTGTTGAGGGGAAATGAGGAAGTTGCATGTTTGCAAGAGAGAAAGAGGCGGCCAACGCCAGAGAGCATGCTTGCATTTTGCAAGTCCTTTGCCTACTGGAAAGTCCTGAATTATTCAGCAGACCACATTATTCTAGAACAGAATTTCCTGGTTCATCTGTTCCATACATTGTGGTATTCAGTAATACATTCTAGTCAGCAATTTTACATGCTTATGTCCTGAAGAAAAAAGTTGTTCCAACAAATGGTTGCACAGTGTTTTTGTTTTTTCTCTCTTCGCTCAGCTCGCTGCCCAAAGAAGAGAAATAGGGGGAAATATTTAATTCCCAGCTCACAGAGACACTAAACAGAAACAATTTTCTATGGGAAGTTTGGCTTTAGCCTAGTTCTGGAACGAAGGTTCCTATTCCATTGTCCCTGTGGCTTAACATCTGCTGGTATGGACCATTCTTTCCTTCTTTCCTTCCTTCCCACCTTCATTCCATCCTTTTTTTCCTTTCTTCCTCCCTTCCTCTTCCCTTCCCCTGCCTCCCCTTCCCTCCCTTCCTTCCGTTTTGCTTTGTAAAAAAATTGTGGTAAAATACAACACAAAATTTGCCATTGTAACCATTTTTCAAATATATACTTCAAAGACATCAAGTACATTCATGTCGTTGTACAGTTATCCCCACCATCCACGTCAAGAATGTGCTTTTACCTTTCTAAATGGAAATGCCATACCCATTAGACAATAACCCCATTGCCCTTTCCCCAGCCCTTGCCAATCACCATTCTGCTTTCTGTCTCTATGAATCTGACTATCCTAGAAGCCCCACATAAGTAGAATCATACAATATCTATGGTTTTGTTACTGGCTTATTTCATCTAGCATAATGTCTCCAAGGTTGAAACATTTGCAGCATATGTCAGCATTTCCTTTCTTTTTAAGGCTGAATAATATTCCATTGTATGCACAGACCACAGTTTAACCATTCACCTACTGATGGACATTTGGAGTGCTTCTGAGTTTTGGCTATCATGAATAATGCTGCTATGAACCATGGGTATATAATATCTGTTCAAGCCCTGCTTTCAATTCTTTTTAAAATTATTTTGTTTTACTTTTTCAACTTTTATTTTCGATTCAGAGGGTACATGTGCAAGTTTGTTCCCTGAGTATATTGCGTGATGCTGAGGTTTGAGGTAAAAATGATCCCAGCACCCAGGTACTGAGCATAGTATCGAACAGCTTTTCAACCCTTCCCAGTGTCTATTGTTGCCATCTTTATGTCCATGAGAACCTGATGTTTAGCTCCCACTTGTAAGTGAGAACATGTGGTATTTGGTTTTCTATTCCTGCATTAATTCGCTTAGGATAATGGTCTCCAGCTGGATGTATACATACCCAGAAGTGGAATTACTGGGTTACGTGGCAATTCTATGTCTTCAGTTTTTGAGGAACTGCCATACTGTTTCCCATAACAGCTGCATCATTTTATATTCTTACCAGAAATGAACAAAGGTTCCTATTTCTCTACATCCTTGCCAACACTTGTTATTTTCTGAGCCATTTTTCTTTTATCAAAACATGACTCTGTTGCCCAGTAGTTTGCTAACTTCCCAACAATTTTAGCATTTATTATGCTCGAGTCTTTTCCCAATGCCAACGAGGTAGGACTTTTCGGCTGATCCATCCTTCCCAGGTTGAACTGGAAGGTAGAAACAGACAAAGGGAAAGCTTATGGATCTAACCTCCTGGTGACTAAAGCTGAAACAGCCTTCCATGGTCTGAGAGTAGACGTTCAGCCCGTATAGGCTTGGTGAAAATAATTCTTAACTATGATCCAGCTGTCAGTGGCAAGAATCTGCTCTAAAATCATTTCTACAGCAAAAAGTGAGCAAACTTGGAAAGAATGCTGAAGTAAAGCAACTCCTTGTTGGTGGCCATAAAACAGCAGTCCCTATTTCCACCTCCTCACTCATCTTTATTGCCCCAGGCCCTGGACAGTAGGGAACCTGCACTTCATATTTTACTCTACCCCTAGGTATTAGCTTTATGTCTATACTATATAGCATATTATATAATATATACACATTTAACATAACAAGCATAACATATTTTGTTTTTTATGTACTATTTTTATCTTATATTGGCAACAAACTATATATATTTGCACCTCTTAGGAAAATACCCCACTTGCAGAAGTGGAAGATAAAAAACAATCAGCACTTTGCTTCCTCTTATGCCAGTGTCATTGTGTCTATGAGATCGTCAGACTTTTCTACGTCTTGCTCTACCCTCTAAGTTCCTGAATGAGCTGTATTTTCTTTTCTTCTTTTTTTTCTGAGATGGAATTTTGCTCTTGTTGCCCAGACTGGAGTACAATGGTGCCATCTCAGCTCTCTGCAACCTTCGCCTCCCGGTTTCAAGTGATTCTCCTACCTCAGCCTCCCGAGTAGCTGTGATTACAGGCATGCACCACCGCACCTGGCTAATTATTTGTATTTTTAGTAGAAACAGGGTTTCTCCATGGTGGTCAGGCTGGTCTCAAACTCCCAATCTCAGCTGATCCACCCACCTCAGCCTTCCAAAGTGCCGGGATAGGGCGTGAGCCACTGTCCCCGGCCATGAGCTGTATTTTCTATAGCTCCTCCCCATAGTCCCAGCTATTATATTGACTTGTGTGGTCCATCATCGATTCATTCTCTGCATCCAATCCAGAGAGAGCACCCCCTAGTAAAGCTTTCCTCCCTGTCTAAAAATGTGTCAAAACTGACCTAATGCATACATTCAAGGAATGTAGAAGACAGAAAACAAAGTGTCAGGGAATAAATGGCCCTTCAAACCATATCCTTCATAAGTTAATGATGACCAACAGCAACCAAAATCTCAGGCCATATTGTGATATGGTTTGGACTTGTGTCCCCACCAAAATCTCACGTGGAGATGTCATCCCAGTGTTGGAGGTGGGGCCTGATGGGAGGTGATTGGATCATGGGGGTGGAAGTCTCATGAATGGTTTAGCCCCATCTCCTGGTGCTGTTCTTGTGATAGGGAGTGAGTTCTTATGAAATCTTGTTGTTTAAAGGTGTGTAGCACCTCCCAACTCTCTCGCTTGGTCCCGCTCCTACCATGTAAGAGGCCTACTCCCACTTTGCCTTCCACCATCAGTAAAAGCTCCCTGAGGCCTCCCCAGAAGCAGATGCTGCCACACCTCCTATAAAGCCTGCAGAACCATGAGCCAATCCAATCTCTTCTCTTTATAAATTACGTAGTCTCAGATATTTCTTTATAGCAGTGAAAGAACTGACTACTATGCCTTGTGATTGGTAAAAGGGAACTAAGAGGGTTCCTATTGAAGAGAAATTGACTGATGTATTAGCTAATCAAATCAGGAGGTCTCCTTAAGCAGCTCAGAACCTAATGAGGAAGGCAAGTTAAAGAAACCACAGACAAGGAAGGCCAGTTTGTACTATCAGCTCCTTGGGCAAGCCATGGGTGACCAGAAATACCCAATAGGGACAAATCTTCTCTCTAGCTAGAGGATACATCACCGGGAAAGAGACAATCCACGACATCAAGATGGAAGATGATATTGGCTAGTATTCAGCCTGAGATTCATAAGCCACATATGTGGCCTCTAGAGATTAACCTTCAAGAGCAAAATATGTTTCTGATGAGAGGAAATATGAAACGCCTGCTAACAGACACTGAGTGTTCATTTATTAAGTTACTATGTATAAGAACTGTGCTGCTTATTTCATAAATATCATGTAATTTAATTATTATATCACCCACGAGAGGTGAATATCATTCTCTCCATTTTACAGGTAAAGAAACTGAGTCAGAAAGGTCCCACAACTCGTTCAAGAGCCCGGAGGAAATGTTGGAAATCTGGCTGGAACTCTTATCCATTAAATACACAGATGTACAAAAAATACCCCAAACATCTACTAAATGATAATCATGTAAATCTGGAGGAAATAATGTATGAACAATACATAATTTTCTCAAGGATTGTCACCCTGTGGACCAAATCCAGTTTGCCACCTGTTTTTGTGCAGCCCACAAACGAAGGATATCTTTTACATTATTAAATGCTTGGGAAAAAAAGGCAAAAAAATTCATGATACACAAAAATTATACGAAATTTAAATTTTAGCATTCAAAAATATTAATGCAACACATTACTCTTTTGCATATTGTCCATACCTGCATTTGTGCTGCAATGGAAGAGTTCTCAGTTGTAATAGAGACCACAGGACTTCCAAAGGCTGAAGAATTCAGTTTGGTTATTTACAGAAAAAGATGGTTGACGCTTCTTCTAGGCAGAGACCACTCTTCTAGAAAATATCTCATACAATACAGATTGACTATCACATTGTTTAGTGTGTAATTCATGTGTTCTCAGAATTGTCCTTAGAGGTATAACAGTTACAGACATATCCCAAATACATAAATCTGTGCCTGTACTAAGATAAACTTGGGGTCAATTATTCACTTTCCAAAAGGATTCACCAGATGTCATCCTTAATGATTTTCATTAGAGTATTTCAGGTGGGACTTGAGTTATCACACTTAGTTTCATTTGTGCTTTCGTGAACATACGTATTAGGTAAAATTCGTTTTGCCAAATTCAGTCCAATACAAATTGGTCTTGAATCCTATTCAAGGGAGATTCCGTTTAAAGGACCTGAGGGACTTCATTATAACCACAGCTTCTTCTACCCCAGACGCCCCACGGCCTAGACTCCCAAGAGCGGCAGCTTTCCAGCCACATCCCGAGTTTCTGAGGCAGGGTAGAGTCGGCAAATCAGGATTTGCCTTCAGCCATCTCTCAGGAAAAATGCAGACTCTGAGGGGAGTTATTCACAGAGGAAGTAAAATTGCCAGTGGGGCTTCCCCCCACTCCCAGAAATGAAAGGATAGAAGATGGGTGAGACACTATAGAGGTTAAAATTTTAAGATATTCAAAATATCTCCTTTCAAAGCCACAAGACCCAAAAGACTATTAGGGACACTTCCAATGCCCCATTTATTCAATGCATGGCAGACTGATGGTAGGTATTCATTCTGGAACACTAAGCAAAGAAAGGTTTAGCCATTAACTAACAGGAATACAAAATAAGCTGGATTCATGAGCCAAAATTGGGATATAAAAACCAGACCCTTGAGTCTTCTTAAATAAGTTCTTCAAGAAGAATAAGTTCCTGTGGGAAAATAACAATGCATTCGATTTTTGTGCGGGTTCCTGGTTGAGTTTAGTCATTATGGCTCAGGAGACTTCACTGATATGTTTTAGTAAGTGTTGGAGTCTCCCCAACCACCCTATTTAAAATGTAGTTTCTCCCCAGCCATTCCTACCCCTCTCCTGCTTTATTTGTCTCAATATCACTCATCATCATCTGACATACCATCTGCCATCATTATTTAATTGCTTATCATCCTGCTTCCAGGATGTGAGCTCCATAGGGCAAGGGCTTTATCTGTTTCATTTGCTAAATTCTCATCCCAATGTCTGGCTCACAGTATGTACTCAAGTATTCCTGAATGAATTAAGTAATTTAAAAGGGGGTTCTTGGCCTGGCTCAGTGGCTCATGCCTGTAATCCCAGCACTTTGGGAGACCAAGGTGGGTGGATCACCTGAGGTCAAGATTTCACAACCAGCCTGGCCAACATGGTGAAACCCCTAATAAAAATATAAAAAAATAGCCAGGTGTAGTGGTAGGCACCTGTAATCTCAGCTACTTGGGAGTCTGAGGCAGGAGAATCACTTGAACCCGGGGGGCAGAGGTTGCAGTGAGCCAATATCACACCATTGCACTCCAGCCTGTGCAACAAGAGAGAAACTCCATCTCAAAACTAGTAACAATAATAACGGGAGTTTTTAACCAAATGTCAGAAAGAATCTCCTTGGTCTTTGTGAACTGCCTTGGGAGTAGATCTGCACTTTCTCCCAAATAGTGGGAACACTAACACGATCGCTAAGTCTCTAAAACAACAAAGACCAATTTGTCCTCTTCCTTCCTACAATGTTAGACTGCTCTGTGCTATCAGTCATAACCACATAAATACCTCATGTTCAAAAAGCCTGGCACCTGACACTTCACAGGGAGTTAACACCTAAGCGTGATTATCTGGATTTCTGAATGAATGAATGAATGAATGAATGAATGAATGAATGAATGCAGGAAATAGAAGACATAAAAATGAACCAGCATGCTTTGGTCATTGATCACCAGCAAGAAGAAGGTTCATTCTGCAAATATAACATTTAGTTTCCTTGATACTACTCTTTCAGGTTCTCCTTGACCTTCTCTGATCTTTCCCTCTGGGTCTCCCTCTAAAGATTATTTTCCTTTATCTCCCCCTTAAGTTAGGATATAATCGAGGGTTGTAAAATATGCTAGAATTTCATGTTTTCTATATCAAGAAACACTTAGAAGATAACATTTGCACAGGACGTGAAGCTACAGGGAATAATAAGGCCATCTGTGGCCTGAGGTCATTGCTCCTGAAATTCTGCTGGCCCAAATCCTGCCACCCTGTCTCTTCAAGACACCCTATGGCAGCCCCAAAGTTAAAGGAATCAATATTCCTGTGTACTTACAACCTATCTAAGACACACCAGGATACTGAAGCACAACAGCTAGACAGTTCTTCTCTACTCTTCTACTTCTATACATTTCCGGTCCATCCTACTCACCCATAATTTTCATCAGCACCAAGAGACTGATAACTCTTTCCACCAACATCTCTTTTTCAAATGCCTACCTTTCCCTTAGCTTCCAGGATTCAGAATCGTATGTACCACCACTGATTAAACACACCACCAAGATGTTCCAGACCTGACTGCTTCTACCTAAAGCATTATTCCTTCCTTCTCCTCCTCCCTGGGTAGCAATTAAGCCTGTGACTCAAGGTAGAAACATGGGAGTTACCCTTTTTTCCTTGTTTCTCACCTTCCATATCCAAAAAAATCACCTAGGTTAGCCATCCTCTCTCCTCTACATTAGATGTCTCTGCTTTAGTTCAGGCCCATCTTATCTTTTGCCTGAACTGTGTAAGTGGCCTAACACATCTTCATTCTTCCAATCCAGTGATGGGCTCGAATCAACTTGTACTAGCGGATAAGATCCAGTTGTGCTCTTCTCTTCCCAACTCTGAGTTCAGTGACTTTAAATTGGCACCTTAAAATTTTCTAAAATGAAAGTATTTACACCATGGAAATTGGCAAGTGCTAGAATCAGGGCTTTTTGTTTCCAGACAGTAAATATTTGCTGGCATGTTGCTGTTCAAATCTAACCTCTATAGAGAATAAGTCACTGGAAACAAAAATTTAGCCATGCCAGACACTTGTTTAGACCATTCTATGGCTCCTCATTACCTACAAGATTAATCCAAGCTCTTTAAATTATCACAGGGAGACCTTCTGAGCACTGCTCCTGCCTCTGCCTGTTATCTGCTAATATCCCCCTTCCTTTATGGATGCCTTTTGGCAACATTGAATTGCTTGTAATTTTCCTTATCAGGCTATTCTTGACCCCAGGATTTTGCATAAACTGTCCTGGAAGCTTGGAGTCTCTTTCCTTATATTACCCTGTGTTGTAGAACTAACTCTTCACTCATACTTCAACACAGAGTTGAGACAATATTTTCTGCAGAAATTTTCTTATCACCCCTAGACTGTGCTGACCACTCACCATATTCTAGACCTGAGAGCCTACTTTTCCTATTTCTACACTACTTTTGCTATGTTCTATTGTAATTATGAGTTTCTCTCTGCCCTCCTGTAACGCCTGCAGAGAAACTAGGAGATACTTGAGATCAGGAAGCATGCATATTCATCTGTGCACCTCCAGTTCTTGAACAGTAACTTACATGTATTTTAAATTCAACATATATATATTTACTGTATGATAGGTGAATGAATGCATATTGGATGCAATTATAGTAATTTATAACATTTTAAATAATACTGAAGCCTGAGTTCATACTTTCAATTTTACTGTTTTGGATTTCTTCATTACACAGGGATACAGAGACACTTAGGTTTCAGCCAGATTCATACTGAGGCACTTTGCTGGAGGCTTTTATAAATACATGTTTTTCAGAGGATCATTCTCTTTTCTGTGTTTATTGTCTATGCATCTGGTTTGACCATAGCACAGCTGCACATAAACTGTCCACTCATTTACAATGAGAGAATGTGTGTGTGTGTGTGTGTGTGATGTGTGTCTGTGTGTGTGTTTGAAAGGGAGGAGACTATGGAATAGACAAGGGAGTGGTAAACTTCTGTTTAACAAGGTCACCAGTATTTGGTTTCCTTTCTTCCTGATAGACAGCCAAGCTACCTGGAGAGCCATTTAAAAATGCACTATACAATGTTGTCTTGAGCTAGGTTTAGAATTGGCTTTCTCTTCTGTTATTTTTACATTAAAATACATTAATTGCTCCAATGAGCTTTGAAATGTAGCACTGTGGCTAGCAAAACAGGCAAAATATTCATTTCTAAGTTTGAATAGCTTTGTCAAAAAAAAAAAAAAAAAAAAAAAAGGGGCTTCTCGAACTTCAGCTCAACCAGCAGTAGCTAAGACACTTAAATTATTTTCCTTCCTGGAAAAAAAAGTGATAACCTTTTAAGAGATGTTGCAATAACAAAAAGAGCTTCCTTTACCATATCTTTATGTATTCTATTTGAAGATCCCAAAGAAACTGCTGAAAGCAGTAATTCCACAAGTATGTATTAAATATATTTCTTTTATTAATATAGTACTTAAATATCAGAAAGAATAAGTGCATGATTATGCAACTAAGCTCAAGGCCATAAAGAAAAGCCACTAATTAAATTTGGAATTGATAGGCATGTGCTGATGTCAAGGAATAGTTTATTGAAATTATTCTGCAAAAGTCTGATGAAAGATTTTCTTCATACCGCCCCCATCTCTCCCACCAAAAGTCCCACTAACCATCTGTTCACCCACAGCACTACCAAAAAGGTGACATTTATTGCAAGCTTGGCATTTTCTGACTCTGTCTCGAACCGCAAAATTTATGCTGAACTCCCCAAAAAGAAATGAAGTTGTTTTACTTTTCTCCATCTCTCTTTTTGCCTGACTAGTAACAGGAAGTTCTTGGAAACCTCCCCAAGAATGGCTGGTCTTGTAAGAGTCCCAAACCAGTCTTGAAGGCGCCAGAGCCTTGGCACATTTGAGGTAAGGGTTATGGAAACACCTGCACTGCCCCTTTCAACCAAAGTTCCCGTGAGTAAGGCCCAGAAGTTTGCATGGTTGTTTATCAGTGGTGACCCTGAGTGAGGAGAGCTCATGCAAAAAGCTCTAAGGCTTGCCCCAGCCAATCTCATACATTGATTGCACAAGAAAACACCTATGAAGTATTTTAAAGTGGGTAGTCAAATCAGGACCCTGAGTTGAACCCTGAGGTCAAGCTATGAGCTGTTCCCTATTCAGAATTTCTCCCCTTGACAAAGACAATGTACAGTAGAAGGGAAAAATCATGGCATGACACCTCATTAATCATTATGAGCAGATCGGTTTTTGCATCTCGGGACTCCTCAGGAATGATTTGTGAGGCAGTTTACTAACATTCCGGCTTCAGTCTTCACCAAGCTATCTTAATTAAACCTTTGGGCCATTGCCCTCTCTGTCTCTATTCTGTGATTAGAATTCTGAAGGAGTTGGAGACAATACAAAAACAATAGTGATTATTTGCAGAAATACCTCCTCCAGGGCCTGAAGCTAAAGGGGCTCTATCTGATGTTGTTCTGGATCCGGGAAATATAAGGGATATCAAGGGATGGCATGAGGGTTGCTAGGAGAAAAGGCAGCCTCTTAGGTCTCTGGTGGGCTGCAATAGCCATAAAGATCACATAACTCCCTATGCTAAAGAAAGGGCAGGGGCTGTGGCCAAGTTGCAGATGAGGAATTTTGTTCTGCTTTTCTTTTTCTACCTCCTGTTAGCTTCATAAACTTCCCTATCTCAATAGAAGCTGAAATCCTGAAGATGTAACTCCTCTCATTGAAGAATTTCTTCTGTGAAACTACCACAAGCCCACAAAATAGATTAATAACCCAGCTCACTGATGTCTGCAAATCCACCATTAAATATTATTTTGGTTTAAAGTCTGATGGCTCACTGGAACAAAATGTTCCTAGAGAAACATATCAAGTGATCGCTATTATTTTCATTTTATTAAAAATAAGTAAACTGATCCATAGCTAATAATAGATAATGATTCACTGAGAGCTTACTTGTGCCTGGCACTGTTTGAAGTGCTTTATATGCAATATCTCATTTAATACCCAACAACGAACCATGCATAACAGTCACGGTGGTTGCTTTTTTAAGCCCATTTCAACTGACTATCTCATGATAATTATTAGAATGCCATTCCTTTCTTCAGGGTTGGTTTAAGCATGGGCATGTGACCAAACCTATTCAAACACATAGAAAAGGAAGTCTGATGAGAGGTTTCTATATTCTAAAAAGAAGACAGAGTAAAAGAGATAATCATTCTTCTGACATCACACCAATATTCCTGAGGGTGACAGCTTGAGTTAATGCAATCTCATTGCCACCATATCATAAGATGTCCCAGAAGAGAGAAAAATCTGAGCATTGAGTGTCACTACTGAGCCACTGATCATACCGCATCTAGAACCAAGCTATCTTCCTAACTTCCACTGATGTGAGATCAATTTTATTACCGGGTAGATGAGTTTGACCTACGTTTTCCTGCTACTTTCAGCAGAAGGTATCCTAATTGATGTACAAAGTGGTTGATAACATTGTCTTTCCTACTCTACAGATGAAGAAATTAACGATCAGAGAGGTATGATAACTTTCTATGTTTCCCAAGCTAGAGAGTTATAAAGCAGTGATTTGAACAAAGCAGTTGGGTTTCTGAAACCACCCTTTTAACTATCGTGGCATACTTTAAAAATATAAAAGAATTACAGTGTTCAAGAAAACAGCAGCCTGATACTGGTTCCATGGGTAAATTATAGGAATATAAGGAGATAATAGGGAACTCTGGGACACTGAGGCCCTTGGGTGGTAAGAATGTATGGTGTTCTTTTGAGGCCATGTACAATAGTTGCAACAATTCAGCTCAGTAGCCAGTCATTGAACCGGTTGGGTACTGTTTCCCACAAGCTAACAGCTCACCTCTTTGTAGCAAATGAAACATGTAGACAATTGACTGTAAAAAAGGCATTATAGAGTAGAGGCTACAAAATAACTTTCCTTTAGGGGACATGAGCAAAGAGTGATTAATTCCAGCAGAGGATGAATCTCTTCATCCATTTTGGCCTTTCCATGGCTCACACTACTCCAGAACTTCACTCCATATTGCCAGTGGCAATGCCACAAAGCCTTCCAATCTTTTATTCTTCTTCACAAAACTTGTTTGAGCCCATCACCCCACAGAATATGGAAAATTGGCTTCTTTTTAAGGACCCAGGATAAGGGATGGAGTGCATCCTCTTTAACCAACTGACAAGGCTCGTGTCCAGTCTCTCTGGCTATGAAACTTCAAACAGACTGGAACTGAAAGTAGTATCTTCATCCTCATTTATTAATCAACAACTTATACACAAATTCTTTACCCTAGTATTCAAGATATTTCTCTATATACATGTACTGTCTTTCAAGATTAATTCTTGATACTTCCCAATAAAAAATGGCATGTTAGCTGATTTAGACCATTAAGTCTCAGGCGCAATCGCTCATGCCTGTAATCCTAGCACTGTGGGAGACCGATGTGGGAGGATCACCTGAGGTGAGGAGTTCAAGACCATCCTGGCCAAAATGGTGAAACCCCGTCTCTACTAAAAATACAAAAATTAGCCAGGTGTGGTGGTGGGTGCCTGTAATCCTACCTACTTGAGAACCTGAGCCATGAGAATCACTTGAACCTGGGAGATGGAGGCTGCAGTGAGCCAAGATCATGTCACCGCACTCCAGCCTGGGCGACAGAGCGAGACTCTGTCTCAGAAAAAAAAAAAAAAAAAGTACATATTCCAATAGAAGCAATAAACCATCTCTATATAATTATATATATATTCAGACATTCACTAACCATGTTGTACATGTTTTTTAAAAAAGAAAAGACCAACACTTGAAAAAAAAAAATAACAGGCAACAAAAAATGTGGTAAAATTATTATGTAAAGAAAAAATAAAAGTTGTATAAGTAATTTATAGAAAACTGTTAAAACTCAGTAAGAGGCAGTTTCCCATAGAAAAAAAGAAAGGATATGAATATACAGTTCGATAAAAAAAATCACTATTATTATACAAAATATTCAATTGAACTAGTAGAGAAAATCACATTTAAAGAGTTTCCATTTTAAATGATCAAATTTGCAAATATTTTTAAATGATGAAATTCAGTACTTTGAGGGAAACAGATATCTGTACACCACTGAGGCTTTGCTCAGAAACATTTTCACGTTTTACTCACCAGAGTTAGATCCCAAGTCTTCCTTTGAAGACCAATGACTATTGATTTAGAGTCCATGCCTGATGCAGACCAGCCACGATCAAAAGACCACGAAATTCATCATCCCAGCCAGAACACTTTTGAGTGTGAAAGTGAGGTAGGAAGAAGAACTCAACTCTGGAGGCGGGGCTCAGACACAGGACCAAATTGAGGACTAGCTAAAACAGGGGCTGGGCACAGGCAGCTTTTCCATAAGACACGCCCACCAGTGTTCACCATGCCCATGTCAGTTTACCATTACCATGGCAACACCCCGGTATTACCTCCCCTTTCCATGGCAATGACCTGATGACCTAAATGTTACTACCCCTTCCCTGGAAATTTCTGCATAAAACTGTCCCTTATTTTACACGTAATTAAAAGTAGGTATAAATATGACTGTGAACCTGCCTTGAGCTGTTCCTCTCAGTCCACTGCCTATGGGGTAGCCCTGCTCTGCAACAGCAGTCACAGGGCTGTAACACCCCCCGAGCTGTAAGCTGCTGTTTGAATAGAGCTGTCTTCTTCTACCCTATCACCAGCTCACCCTTGAATTCTTTGCAAAGCCAAGAACCCTTATGAGCTAAACCACACTTTGGGACCCGCCTGTTCTACATCAAAAAAAAATTATACCAGGCAACAGATATACACTAGGACTTCTCCTAAAACCTGAGTCACCCCTTGAACGTGGAAAAGGATCTCACCCTGAAATCAAAGTATCCTCACCTACCACCTGAGCAAATGGGGCTTTACAATTAGGAAGGACGGTGGATGAGTGGACATGTCTGCTATGCCACAAAAGGCAGCTAGACAGAAACTGACAATCATTTTCTCTACTTGATCTTCTGACAGGCAATTGGTCTCATTATTCTCAAAATTCATCGATTTCAGCTTAATTCCTACTCTCCTCAACCTCTTCACTGCCCACTCCATTGTAGGAACTGAAGACAAGGGACTGATTCCAGATCATTCTCCTCTTTCATTCCTCCTAAAGTCCACCTGGTTAATGGTTGTAGTTAAGATCCATTTGATTGCAATTGATGGAAATCAAACTCAAATGAATTTAAGATGAAAAATAAAACAAAAAATAAAAGCTATGGGAGACATTTTGACTCTGGGAAATCTATGGGGGTAGAACTGGCTTCAGACATGTCACTTTGATCAAGGATGTGTTCAGAAGTGTGTTCCTCTCTCTCCTGCTTTCTTTGATCTGTTTATCTCTACTTCACTTCACTGCAGTACAGAATCTCTCTGCAGGGCAGCAAGAGAACCTGGAGCATCTCCTCAATCATATGGTACCATTCTGAGCATCTGATCTCAAAAAGTAAGACTCTTTATTTCTCTTTCTCTCTCTCTCTCTCTCTCTCTCTCTCTCCCTCCCTCCCTCCCTCTCCCCTTTCCCCAGCCCTGCCTCTCCCTATAGCAGTTTGCAAAGAAGGGCTCTGATTGTTCACATTTGCATTATATGGCACTAATCATGAAGTCTCAAGGAATGAATTATTCTGATTGTCCAGTTTGATTCACATGCTCAAATTTTGGTAGGGGTGATAGATCAAAAAAATCACATGGGTTAGGGAACAGAGCAATTCCCTAAAGAAAGGAATACAGTGTACATCAAAATGTAATAAATGTCTAGTGCTGAATAATTTTTGGATCTGCCCCCCAGTCACCCTTCCACTTAGACTGAAGGCACTTCACTATGGGGAGCCTGTCTTATTTGTAGCAAAGTAGTTGGTATAAGATGACACTGGTTTTGAATGAATAAGTGAATGTTTCTGTAATTTATTCATTGAATAAAATTAATAGTATTGAAGGAAAAGCAGTGACAGTGAGCAAAATAAAATATACAAATCCTATCAATGATCTGGATTAAAAAAAAGACAGCAATATATAGCACTACATTCTTAAAAGGATATAAATCACTTTTTAAAAATTTCTAGGAAGATTTAAAAGTATCAATTAGAAAATATCTTTATTGTAACTCTACAATTTGTCCTCCTAAGCATTGTTATTAATTTTACTTTTCATGTGTTATATTTATGAACTTGATATTGACTATCTAAAAATGTCATAGGATATTGATCTGGGCAAATAATTTACGACTAAGACCCCAAAAGCAAATGCAACAACGACAAAAATAAATAAATGGGACTTAAACTAAAAGGCTTCTGTACAGCAGAAGAAACACTCAACAAATAAACAGACGACATACAGAATGGGAGAAAATATTTGCAAACTATACATCTGACAAAGAATCAACATCCAAAATCTATAAGAAACTCAAACCATCAAGAAATGATAAAATAATCCTATTAAAAACTGGGCAAATAACGTGAACAGACATTTTTCAAAAGAGGATATACAAATGGCCAACAAACATATGAAAAAAATGCTCAACACCACTAATCATCAGGGAAATGCGAATTGAAACCACAATGGGGTATCACCTCACCCCAGTCAGAATAGCAATCATTAAACAGTCAAAAACAAAAAAAGGATGTTGGCACAGATGTGGTGCAAATGAAACACTTATACACTGTTGGTGGGTATGTAAATTAGTACATCCTATACGGAAAATAGTCTGAAGAGTTCTAAAAAATCTAAAAGCGGATCTACCATTTATTTCAGGAATCCCACTACTGGATATCTACTCAAAGAAAAAGAAGTCATTATATTAAAAAGACACTTGCACTCGTGGGTTTATCCCAGCACAATTCACAATTGCAAAGATATGAAATCAACCTAAGTGCCCATCAACCAATGTGTGGATAAAGAAAATGTGGTACACACACACACACATACACACACACACCATGGAATAGTACTCAGCCATAAAATGAATGAAATATCTTGTGCAGCAATTCGGATGGAACTGGAGGCCACTGTCCTAAGTGAAGTAACTCAGGAATGAAAAACCAAATACTGCATGTTCACAGTGGTATAATGAACATTGGAGACTAGAAAGGGAGAGGGTGGGAGGAGAACATGAGATGAAAAACTACCTATTGGGTACAGTGTACACTATGTGGGTGATGAGTACACTAAAAGCCTAGACTTCACTAATATACAATTCATTTATGTAATCAAAAACCACTTGTAGCCCTAAAGCTATTGAAATAAAAAATTTTAATAAAATAATAAAAATAAAAGTGCCATAGATTTGTCACTAATTGTTTAATCATGGTGCATTTGTTCCTAAAGTAACTGGGCTACTCACAGCTACCAGATAGTAGAGACTTAATAAGACCTCGGTGGCAGAATGCAATTATTCCTATTAGAGGTAAGAATTATTCCAACCATAACATCATTTTAAAATATAGGGCAGACGCGGTGGCTCACACCTGCAATCTCAGCATTTTAGGAGGCCAAGGTGGGCGGATCACTTGAGGTCAGAAGTTCGAGACCAGCCTGGCCAACATGGTGAAACCCCATCTCTACCAAAAATACAAAAATTAGCCAGGCATGGTGGACGGTGCCTGTAATCCCAGATACTTGGGAGGTTGAGGCAGGAGAATCACTTGAACCCAGCAGGCAGAGGTAGCAGTGAGCCGAGATCACGCCACTGCACCCTAGCCTGGGTGACAGAGCAAGACTTTGTTTCAAAAATAAATAAAGAAATAAAATAAAATATAGTGGAGAATTATCATATTTTTGTGGGGCAATGGCTAATTGATAAACTCCCTCCCACCTCGTATATGATCACTTTATGTCAATTCTCAGTGTGCTAAACACTAATTCCCACAAATACCAAATTAGATATAAAAGGAAAAAAAAATCGCATTTTAAGGATTTTTGTTCCAAAAAAAGGTTTTCATTAAATTGCTACAAAAAATACTTACTCTCCATTTAGAAGCCTCTTGCCTGAAGGAGAAGATGAGTTGGTCACATTTCAGCACTAGGGCTCAAGTCTATAAGCAACTTTCCTCAGAAATGGTCACTGAGAAGCATTTCTTCCACACTGTGTCAAAGGGCTGTTTAAAAAACTGCCCCAAGTGAGAACATTTAGAAATGCACACGCCTGTGTGTTAGGAAAGCCATCAACACTCTTGCAGAGCCATATGCCTGCCCTCAAGGGACCTGAAACTATTCCATTATACCAGAAAGTCTGTAGAATGTAAATCCAGAGGCCTGAAATGCTGTATATTTTTCAAAAAGTACAAAGTGGAAGCCATTAATTCCATGGATTCACCAAATGAATGGATTGTTTCATCTGCATAAATGAACTGTCAGAAACAATGGCCACGCAGCTCTTTTGCTCACATTCCCCAGAGAGGGAAACACCATCTCCCAAATAAGGCTACATCCATTTATAAAACTTAAGCAAAGCAGTTTTTGCTGAAGATGGGAAAAAAGAAAGTTTGATTTATACTCTAAAACCTGGATGCCTGAATTCAAACAGGATGCATTAGAAATACACAGTTCAATTCTCTCTTAACCCACAGAAAGATGGCAGCTCTGTCCTTAGAATGCTAATGGGAGTGTTCTTATTCCACATCCATGGTTATTCAAGGAAACTTGCAGGAGCACTTCTGTGTTGCATCTAGCTTTATTCCTTCTTGTTCCTCTTTTTAAAATCTCCTTTCTGAAATATTTTAACCCCTAAGACTTTGAGATACCTTCATTCTCCTCTTTTACTGCCTCTCCTCTTGTTCTTGGATATGGTCTTTCATTATGAAATATTCAAAACCCTCAGAATGTTATAATGAATAATGAAATGTCAGAAACACCATTTTTACTTTTACTCACCCAGCGTTCTCAAATCTTCGCACTGTTCTTAATTGTTTCAAATTTCATTTAAGTAGGAAATGGTTCTAAAACTGCTCATTGTACACCAGGTTCCCCAAATTATTACACTTCTCCCAAAGGTCACTACTTTCCAAAACGTGGTATTCATTATTTTCCTTCATGTGCATATTTTTACATAGTATTTTTCAATGTAGATATAGTACATATCCATATGTAACTTTTTTATTCTATATTTATGCACAGCATTGAGTGTCATCCGTATGTCACATATAGCCCTAAGTCATAAAAACAGCTATACAGCACTTCATTGAATGAATATATGACAGTTTGTCTAATTTCTCAATGATAAACATATGCATTCCTTTTCCACTATTTGTTTTTCTTCCTTTCATCCATGATGACTTAGGACTTTTATGGACTGATTGCAGCATTTTGTCTTTGAAGGGTTGTTCCTTTTGTCTTAGGCAGTAATAAAAAGTCATTTGTACCTGTCTACTTCAGGTAACTATTCATGTTTTTGTTTCCTTATGGTTTATTTGCATACCACATTATGCATGATTGTTCTGCGATTATATTTCTTCATTGTGTGTGTAAGCATAGAGCTTCAGGACAAGACTGAATCTTAGCAGTCATACAGTCCAATTTTCATTTTTTAAACTATGACACTGAAATCAAGAGGTGGAAGACTCACCTACAGACATACCATTGGCTCTCCTGGCCCCCTGTCCTTTCTTTATTCTTTTCACTGCACCAAACTGCTGCTCATCTATTCAATTTTACAATATTTGTTTCTCAAATATTGTAAATATTCACAAAGAAAGTGGTTTCTCAAAAGGTCTAGCACATCTTACATCCTTCTCATCAGAGCAAGTGAGGCGATGTGGGAACATCCCAACACAGTTCATGTCCTCAAAGACATTAAACTCTAAATGAACAACCAAGAAGAAATGAAAACATTACAGACAACTACAGTTCATATATCGAATTCACCTATGATTGAATTCCAGTATCAAAGGTAGAGATAAGTCTTGTAGAAGGCAAAGAAGGTGAGATCTGACTGGGACGGTGCTTGTCAGAGAGATGTTCAGAAGAAGGTAAGATAAGAGCCTGTGCAGTCAAGGAATATAAGAGCAGGTGAAGAATATTAGAGGCAGGAGTTCCAATATCTTCAAAGAAACAGAAGAGAGAAAACTACTCTTATAAATGTAAGGAACTTCTCATTACCTTTTTTTTCTATGAACTTTCTTTTTCTTCTTATTGACACTTATAGTGGAGGGCAGGCTTCTTCACATTTGGTTTCTACTATCTCTCAGTTTCTTGGAGGATCCTTCTGAACTATTATTTCAACTGTTGATTTTGATGTAATATTGAATTTATAAAAACTTAAACTGTGCAAGAATAGGGACTCTCATATGTCCTTTACTCATATTCACCAATTTTTAATCTTTTCCCCCACTTGCATTACCAATCTTTCTGTCTGTACAGCTATATGATTTTGATGAACCTTAGAGAGTAGTTGGAGACATCATGCCACTTTATCGTACGTGATGGTATTGTGTATTTCTTAGGAACGGGAATATTCTCTTACATAACACAAAATTATCAAAGCATATTCAACCATCTCAATAATGTCCTTCATCGCTTTCCTCCCCCTTTATGCCAGTACAGGATCAAATCCCAGATCACACATAAAACTGCATAATTTATAAGAAAAACATTTTGCTTTGAGCTTCATTGATCTAGCCTTTTATATAGCAATTACTGAAAATCTGTAAAGAGAGTTAAAGAGGCAATCCCTGTTCTCCATGCACTCAAGCCACATGGTGAAGGGCAGATGAGTTATCATTTTATTTTAATAGAGTATGATCACTACTGTGACAGTCATTGAATCCCCTGCTATGATAAGGCTTCCAGGAAGAGGTTATATTAAAGCTGAGACTTTAAACAGTAGAATACAGTATTAACAGCTTTTCTTTCAAAAGTAGCATGTGCTAAAACAAAGTAGACCGTAGCGTATTTAGAGAACTGTAAGTAGCTCAGTATTTTAATATAGTAGGGCTGTATGTGTATATGTGTGCATGCATGTGTTAGCACACACACATGTAGATTTGGCAAGGTTTGGCGATGGATGGGAGTTGAATTAGGTATGAGCTAGATCATAAAAGACATTCTATGTTATAACGTAAAACCCGCTCCTTAAAGCAATGGGGAATTGTTGGAGAAATTTAAGCAGGAGGCCAATAAGATCTCATTTGATTTGCCTTGTCTGAAAGATTAGTCTGGCTGCAGCATTATATGTGAATATTACAGCAATATGGGTGAAAAATTACCAGGGCTTGAAAGAGGCAACACTGCCATGTAGACTTAGAATCTTTTAAAGAAGGAAAGTGGATAGAATCTAGCAGTTGCTGAATGGGGATGGTGGGTAGTGGTAAGAGGGAAGAGACTGTCTAGGAAGACTTCGCTGGGCTTCCAAGTCAGACCTGGACCCATTCCACAAAGGAAGACAAAATCTATGATTTCAGGCCATTGGAGCACATTCTCCTAACATTCTCTCTATACTCTTTGGAAACATGGAAAAAGTACATATTCCTGAGTCCTGCCCACACAGTTCCTTGACTCTTACACACAAGCTTCCTTGTCTTCTGGAGGAGACTTGGTCTGGTCTTGGTCCATGCTCCCTGGGTGATCTGGCCATCTCTCTTCTTGCAGTTATTTCACCATTTCTCTTGAAGTAAGTAGAACGCCATCTTCCTTTCATTAATGCTTGGGCCTCATGTATCATTCTGCCACCTACTGCAGCTAGACTTTATAATAATATTCCCACAAATATTTCATATTTGGTGTTTGATATTGCTTAGAGTGTTTATTCTTCCCCTTCTGCAAACCAATACGCCCTTTCATACACTTGAATACATTTCTCAGCCAAGAGCTTGTTTAAAGATCTGAAAGTTTCTTGTAAAATTCAGAAGTGAGCTCATTTACTCAAGAACACTTCCATTTCTCAAGGATTTAATGATGCCTCTTCCCCCATCCCCAAGTCAGTTGATTTTGTTTCGAAATCAACAAATCATTCCCAACTACATCAACTTAGGTAAACTTATCTTACTCTCTTTCTCTGTCTGTTATTGGGGAAATAAATAATCTGACTATAATTCCAAAACACAGAACGAGTTAACATTATGTTTTGAGGGTGGGAAGAGAATGGACAAATGTTTGAAGGAGACCAATTAGAATGAAAAAGAGAAACGAAGAAGGAAGGTCAGAGGATGATGTTTTACTTGACCTCACTCTTCTAAGCCCAAGTTCAATCCCTTCTCTTAACATATGCATGCCTCTTTTTGAAATTCCAGCAGATTCTTTGCTTCCTTTCCACTTTCACTTTAATGTATGATATGGCCCTAGATTTCTTTTTCAGTGTATATATCATTAAATTCTAGCATCTCTAACTTCTGAGTGGGTTCTCAAAATTATTTGTTATTCTAGTAAATGCCCTGTTCCATTGATTATTTCAAATCACTGACATTTTTTATTTCCAAATTAATATTCTTTTTAATTTACTTATATTATTTGACATACAAAGACTATACATAATATATATAACTTGATGAGTTTAGAGACAAGTATACATCCATGAAACCATCACTGCAATCTATGCTATAAATCTATCACCTCCAAAACTTTGCTCCTGCTCTCTTATTATCAGTAGTAGTAAGAATACTTAGCACATAATCTATACTTTTAGTAAATTTCTAAGTATATAATACAATGTTAACTATAGGCACCTATACTGTACAGTAGATCTCTAGGACTTATTTATCTTGTGTAACCAAAACTTTGTACCCTTTGGCTAATATCTGTTTCCCCCTCCTCCCCATCCTCTGGCAACCACTATTCCATTGTGTGCTTCTATGAGTTTGACAATTTTAGATTTTTCATATAAGTAGTATCACATAGTATTTTTCCATCTGTGCCTGTCTTATTTCAGTTAGCATAATGTCCTCCAAGTTTATCCATGTTGTTGCACCTAGCATGATTTCCTTCATTTTCAAGGCCAGATTATATATATATGTAATATATGTGTGTACATATAATATATAGTATATGTTATATATAACATATACTATATATTATATGTACACACATATATATACACACATGCATGTCTCATATATACATGTATCTATATAATGTGATATATAATATTACATTTTTAATCTATTCATCTGTTGATGAACATTTAGCTTGCTTCCCCAACTTGGCTATTGTGAATAACACTGCAATGAACATTGGAGTACAACTATCTCTTTGAGATCCTGATTTTAATTCCTTTGGATATATACCCAGAAGTGGGACTGGAAAATTCTATGCACATCGTCCAGATATTTTTGCTTCTATTTATTTCTTAACTTTTGGGGAGGTTTCTGTTTTAGAAAGAGAAGTTGAAACAGTAGGGATGCTTATCTGCAATTTTTCTTCCAGAAAATTCAGGTGTTATCTCTGTCATTGCCCTCTGTGTCAATCAGTCTTCCCAGGGACTGTCTTCCTAAGTGCCATTTCCAGCCTGGGTAGAAGTTTAGCATAAATGAAATGCATTCAATATGTTCCTTTTTAATATTACATCCCACTGTGCCACTTATTGTCTGTGCAACATTAAGGCAGTCACTTGACCTCCTTGGCTGCTGAATCATCTTTAAGTAGAAAGCTGTAAAAGATAAATGGGTCAGGCTCTTTTCATTACTAAGTTTTAAGATTCTGTGCATTAAGTTTCCTTTGTCTTTTCCATCTTTGTTTTGTGTTCCAGCTTCAATAGCTCCTCTGAGTTTCCACCACCCCTCTATCTATTCCAAAAGACTGTCCTCACAGTGTTCCTTGGAGTCGTCCTAGACAACTTCCTTGAGGGCAAAGCAAGAATCATTTTCATGGTCATGCTTGCCATTTTCTTCCCTACATTCTTCCCATTTCTGTATGAGAATATGCTTCTACACCAAAGAGTACTGAGTTATTGTTCCTGCTGCCTCACTATGGGGGCCCCATTGATTATCATGGTGTGTGTCTTAGGAAGAAAAATATAGCTGTGACTGTTATCATATCAGGCCAGACCTGGACCCTTAGCCAAGCCAAGGGATTTTAAAGATGGTGGAATCATAAGTACGCAAAGTGGATTGAATAGTGAGCATGACGTTTAGTCCTGCAATAACATAGTTTTGGATGTACTTAAAGATGTATAGAGAAATTCTCATCAAAGCGTTTTCTGTGACAGTAAAAACTTAAAATGTATGTCCAACATTACAAGGCTAATCAATTCAATAAATTGCATAAAGGAATTTGAACTTTAGATGAGGGACTTGAGCTGTCACTAAAATATTGGAGCTAAAAGTGCTCAGATTGGATTTTTGTTTTAGAAAGATTACCCTTTGGTGATAAAAACAATGATTTGGAGAAGGGCGGGAACTAGAAAATATAAGTGATACTGGTGGCCTTGACAATGTTGGGGGAAGTGAATATGAAGAAGCATATTTGAAGACTTCAAGGAGAAAGAATTAGAAGGAATTCATGAATGATTCATGAATCATGTGGAAGTTGGGAGAACATTTCCACGAATCAGTCACACCACTTTTAAAATCTTTCCACACCTTTTTCTCTTTGGGCCCTTCATATGTGAGCTTACATTACTCACAGCACAGTCTCAGAAAATACTACCAGAGAGAAAAGTTTGTCTCCAGTGTCACCATCTCCTTTTTCAACATTCTAGCTTCCTTCTCTCTACATCTTCTCTGCCTCCTTTAAATTTAGGCACCAGCATACTCTGCAGTTGGTGAAACCTGAGAATACAGAACTGGGGGTCCATCAGGCCCTCTTTTTAATTCACTTCTGCCATTTTGAAACCATGATATTAGGCAAGTGCTTTTAACTTCATTAAGCCTCAGTTTTTATTTATGTAAGCTAGGATAACAGTGCATATTCCATAGGGTTATGGTGAGTAAAATACATCATGTATTTATAAATTACCTAATAATGTGCCTGGCCTAGAATATACTCTCAATAAATAATTGTTATTAACACAGTCTCATCCAGGAAAGAAAGTAAATAGCTTTATACCTTCAAATTATTTAAAATCAGATGTTTTCCTCTCGCAGGGATATTTGTTTTCATTCTTGTCTCTAATGATGAAATGACAGATTTTAGTTCTATTAGATAAATGTATACCAAAAGCCTTAGGCAGAGAAGCCACTTTTAAAACTGGGTAAAAAATACTTTGTTATATTCTCCCCAGTCTCCTTCACCTTTGTAGACACAATCAGTCAGCATGATCCTATAAATAAGAGAACTGCTCCTTCTCCTATAAACAAGAGAGAACTGCTCCTGCTCCTGTAAACAAGAGAGAACTACTCCTGGTTTGTTTTTTGACCAGGTTGCTGCATCAGAGAGTGAAGGCTGAAAGAACCAACTTCCTCCTGGCTATGGGACAATGGGTGAGATATCTAAATTTTCTAAACCTCAGTTTTCTAATCTGTATTCTGAGAACAACAATAGAACACTAGGATGTTAAATTGGATAATGAATAATTGGATAAGTACTTAGCATGGGATACGCAATGTAGAAAACATTAAATAAAGGCTTACATTTTTATTATTAATAGTATTGCCTCTTCTAACTTTGTGGTATCACTTTACTCTTTTCTTTCTTTCTCTACGGCTACATATTTTTGACAATAGGTATTACACATTAGTTGAATACCAACCTTGTAGAAACATTCCCAAATATATGTTAAAATACTATAACGTGGCAAATAAGCTTGATGAAGAAATGTGAAATTTGCTGCCAGTTTTTCTCTACTGCTAATATTTTATCTTTATCCAGGCTTTTGATTTGGAATAATTATTCTTTTATGTTTGCTATCTTCTCATTTATTACAACCATATTTCCCTTTAAGCCCTTGATCATAAGTATAACAGCTGCTTTAAAAGTCTTGCCAGATTGTTTTCAGTTCTGGGTCACCTCAAGATCAGTCTCCATTAATTGATTAATTACCCCCCCCCCACCACCACTTGGGAATGGTATACATTTTTTCTTCATAAAGTAATTTTGGTTTGTGCCCTGAATATATATATATATATATGTAAAGTAATTTTTGTTTATGCCCTGAAAATATACATATACATATATATGTAATTTTGTTTTGTGCCCTGAATATATATATTCAGGGTACAATAATGCTTGCATTTGTGTGTGTATGTAAGCATTCTTTATTACAGCAAAACCATGTCGGACAGAATGGGTTCTTTTCCCCTTCTCCCTTCAACTCCTTCCTGGCTGTAACATACTCAGCTCCTTTTGGGACAAGGCACAGACCAAGCCAGGGTAATTTTATTTCTTAAGCAGGTATTACTTGACTAAATTCAAACGTCAAATTGAATTCTAGGATTCTTGTTTTCTTTCCAGCTTTAGCTAAGCGACTTGGGGGTCTTCCTTGAGTATGTGTGGTTCAGAGATAAGTTAGAAATGTGGGAACAGTTTCAATATAAAAATTAAAGTTTTCCGTTTCTAGGATTCTCCTCTCCCACTTTCCAAATCTTGTGATCACCCCAGTAAGAAATCCTCTGGATTTCCTACTGGCTTTTTGAGCTACTGTGACTGACAGCTGTGTATCTGAACTTCAGTTACCTCTATATTACAGATTGGAGTCTGCCCTCAGCCGAAAACCTCATAAAAATAGGAAACCAACCCTATGTGCTGTCATCACCTTTCAAACATCAACTTCTGGCCGGGCGCGGTGGCTCACGCCTATAATCCCAGCACTTTGGAAGGCTGAGGCAGGCGGATCACGAGGTCAGGAGTTCAAGAACAGCCTGGCCAACACAGTGAAATCCCATCTCTACTAAAAATACAAAAACTAGCTGGGTATGGTGGCAGGCGTCTGTAATCCCTGCTACTCGCGAACCTGGGAGGTGGAGGTTGCAGTGAGCCGAGAATGTACCACTGCACTTCCAGCCTGGGCAACAAGAGCAAAACTCCATCTCAAAAAAAAAAAAAAAGAAAAAAATCAACCTCTGCCTTTTACAATTTGCCTGCCTTTGGTCACTAGTATTCCCTTCATGTATTTACATTTTGTATATTGTCAAGAATTCCTAGTTGTTACCTATAAGAGTGTCGGTCTGATATGAGCTGCTTAGCTTTGCTGAAAGCTGAATTCTCTAGTATTTATATGTCCCAAACAGAATACAAATCTACATTAACTATTGTAAAGAGAAGTGAAAATCACCCATATTTTATCAGTCTAAAATTTCACATTGCCCTCACTGTAGTTCTTTCCACTTCTTGTCCATGAATATAGTATTAATTCATTCATAAGATTTCTATAAAATTATTATACTGTTATCTCAAATCTGCCATTTTGATTCTGTGTTCCACTGTCTATAATACAGGCTATGATAGGCATTTTTACTCCTGTTTTACAAACAGAGAAACATAGGTCTGTACAATATGAGTAATTTCTCTAAATAAATCAGAAATTTGAATGCAGATATTCTGATCTTACATTGGCCATTCTAACAACAAATAAGGTTTACACACACACAGGGAGACAGAGACAGAGGGAGCACACGCACAAAATTCTCTTAACTTTTACAAAGGGGATTCGAATTCTGTGCTTGTTTCATCCCAAGATTTATAGCCATGCTTATGAGCTTCTTGAGGCATGAGGGTAAGAGAAACCAAACAGGACAAGGCTTACTCTAATTCCAAGTACTTGAAATTCAGTTTCAAAGAACCCGTTACTTTTCTGAAACATCCACAAAGTAACTTCTTTAAAAAGTTAACTTGGCTCGTGTTTCTTTACCTGTCCATTGCTGGTATCGAGTTTCCAAAAACTAATATACTGCATGCTTCCTACGCACAAGCAAATTCCAAAAGGAGCGGTCAGTGCCCACACATAGGGGATAGATTCCCAGCAGGGTGTATGCGTCTTGAATCTGTGCGTTTTTTTTTTTTTTAATGTGTGGGATTTGGAAAAAAGAATGTTGAAAATTTCTTTTCCACCATAACAGTTTAGGACTTTAAGTCATGTAGAACTGAGACAGCTATTTGCCATGCAATATAAACACGAGTGCCAGGGCAGCCCATACTTTGCCAATCTTAGCATGCCTTGAAAAATGCATTCGTTTGGAGATGTTGGTTCAAGACTTTATTATCCTCTGAGGCTTTTCTTGTAGAGAAACATACCCTTGGCTTTCCTAGGTGGTATGTTAGACCACCTTCTGTCAGGCGGAGTTAGACTGCTGAATAGTCAGTGCTGAGATGAGAGGTTGTTGCTGGCTCTTTCTTGTCATGTTTAACCTAATCTTGTTTGATATTTCTTACAGAAAACTATATGTATATAAAATATCAGGCTATGAGATTCTTAGAATAGTAATCATACTTACTCTAATATCCCTTAGACTTTCTACAATGTGCTGTACACAATAAATATTTCAGAACTTCTTAGATTCCACTGAAATATAAAATCTGGAAAAAAAAAAAAAAAAATCTGGAAACATTTTGAATATACTCTCACCATCAAATTGAGGCCCATGAAAAGTCTTTTATTTTCCAAATCCAACAGGTAAAAAAAAAAAAAAAAAGAAAGAAGAAGGTTTACTGCCTAAGAATTCATACTAAACTTTACATCTATAGAAATCCTTATCAATGCACCTTAGATAGTTTTAAGCCAAACATAGCCTACTGCCTTAAAAGAAAATTTTTACATTTTTAGCATGGAATACTTTTAGCATAGCATAGAAAAGATTAGCATGGAAACTTTTAAGTTTTAAGCATAGTATAATACTGTCTAAAAAGAAAAACATTTTGGTTTGATATCTCAGCCATTGACTTGATACATTACATGCCATAAACAATTTGAAAGAAGAGGAGGCTATAAAATCTGATATTAATAATACACTGCCACTCCAAAACAATATCTATGCCTAAAAATAGCAGTTTTCAGTGTATTCCTAATAACAGAATTCCTAAAATATGCTCCTAGGGAAATAATACTAGCAAATATTTTCAGGAAGCAATGCTTGCAGTATCTTCCTCCTGGAGACTCACAGTACATATTATATCAGAGGCTTTAAGAAGCCTCATTCAGCCTCGGACTGCAGGTAAGTTTTATTTTGTGAGGTAGTGTAGCAAAAGATGATGGAATCTGAATTCAGGTGGAGTAGGTTCTCATCCTGGCTCAGTTCCTTATTTGTGTAAACTTAAGTGACAATCTGTGAGTCTCTCAGTTTCATCATCTATAAAATGGGAAACAACTGTTATTTTAGGAGGATCTCTTGAGCCCAGGAGGCAGATGTTGCAGTGCGCCAAGATCATGCCACTGCACTCCAGTCTGGGCAACAGAGCCAGACCCTCTTAAAAAAAAAATCAAAGGTATGTTATAGGATGGAGTAGTTCAAATAGCCTCTGACTGAGATGCCATCTTGCAATTGAGCAGATATGATTCCAGATCAGGAGTTCAGTATAGGTTTGGGTGAAGACCAATAAGGAATCAGAGCGACGTCTGTTAGACCTGTCACTCTGTGACCATGGGCAGGTAGTTAACCACTGTAAGCCTTGATTTCCATGTGTAGATAACCTGTGAAATACTGCTTACTTACTGTGACACCTAAATAAAATAATATATAGTGATGCCTATAATAACAGTAGCAACAACAACAATTATCGTGTTGCTAAGAAATGCAATTTACTAAATATTTTAATTTATGGTGCAAAATGTTTTTTTCTGGATTAAAAATCCTTCAGCCACACAACCCCAAAGTGAGTTTTAACTTACATTACCTTTTCAAATTGTGTAACATCCTGAGCCTCAATTATAAATAAGTTCTACCACTCCAAGCATCCTACAGTCTTCATAATTGATTTATAAATAATATTATATTACATAATTATATAGACAAATATTCAATTTATTAAAAAATTATATCTTAAATGTTTAAGATAAATAAATTTCAATCTTGAATTTATTTAAGTGTTCTCATTATATAATCATAATAATAACAGCAACAGTAATAGCTCCCTCCCATATTCACTGAGCACTTATTATGTGCTAGGTAGAGAACCCCAGGAAGTTTATTTCCTTTCTAATCCTCATAACCAGTGAACTAAGACAGTATTATTAGCTGCTTTTTACAAAAGTGGAAAGGATAACTCAAAGAAGGCAGGTAACTGGCCATGTTCACATATATTTATGTGACAGAGCTGATATTTTTAGCCCAGTTCTGAGTCTCTTCCCTCCACAACTGAAGGATCTGCCTGTTCATTAGACCAAGATACATTACATCAAGATCAAGAAGTTCAGTTGAAAGAAAAATCTATGCTAGATTTTCATCAATGAGACAATCTAAACACAAATCAGCTTTGCAAAACGGAGGAAATTTTGTTCTTGAGAGGTAGGATTTGGAAGCGCAGGGATTGTTGCAAATTGACTGTCTCTCCCCAAAATTCCTATGTTGAAGTCTCCATCCCCAGTACCTCCGAATGTAACCAGATTTACAAATAAGGTCTTCACCAAGGTGACTAAGTTACGAGGAGGCCGTTAGAGTGGGGTCCTAATCCAGCATGACTGGTGTCCTTATCAGAAAAGAAAGAGACATAAGCAATTGCCCACAAAAAGAGTAAAGACCATGTGAGAACTCAGAGTCAAGGGGGACACCTGCAAGCCAAGGAGAGGGGCCTCAGGGGCAACCAGACCTTCTGGCACCTTGATCTTCAACTTCCAGCCTCCAGAACATAAATGTCTGTTGCTGAAGCCATGCAGTCTGTGGTATTTTGTTATGACAGCTCTACCAAACTAACCACAGAAGGTTCATAAGATGTGGTGACAATTGTGACCAAAAGCACATCAAAAAGGCACCAAAGTGTGCAAAATTACTGAAACACCAAAAAAAAAAAAAAGTGGTAAAACATATTTATGTTTAACTGGAGTATTGAGAATGACTTGGGAGATAGCTGCCACATATTGGGTCTAAATGACAAAAGACTTAAATTCAAGGCTGCAGGACAGAGACTTTATCCAGTAGCTAACTGGCAGCCTCTGTGAGTTTATGAGGAATAGAACAGCATGATCAGAGCTAAGATTTAAGGAATTTAAATAATTAATCAGCTGTAGAGCATGGGATGGTTTGTAGTTAAAAAAAAAAAGAGAGAGAGAGAGAGAAAGAGACAGAAGGTAAAGCAGCAACTTCGAAAGCTATAGCAAAAATACAAAAAAAAAAAAAAAAAAAGAAAAGAAAAAGAAGTCCAGGGAATCTGAGTGACAATAACAATTAACATGAGGAGACAGAGACAAAGAAACATGAAAACAGCAGTAATGGAACTTGACATTAAAAAATTTTCCAAAACTGTCCAGTTGGCGGAACTTCACTTTAAAGTATATTACTTCTTTTTCCCCTTTTAAAATTACACAAATCCTTAAAATATGGGATCAGTTTCAACCTGTTGTAGTTAAGTTCTCTTGCAGGGTCATTACTTGGGTGTAATTTTCCCTCCTTGATTTGTTTTTGAGGAGGAACAAAAGAGAAAGGGCATCTGAGTCCCTAGTTCCATATTTCAGAAAGGTTTCTCCCTGCGAAGTTAAACATCTGCTTCCCATCAGTCTCAGATGTGGCACCGTTTTGCAGCGTGGCCCAGGGATGAAATGCAGCACACTCCGTCTAGCATCTCATTCATCAGGAGCTTCCCGACAATCTTCCAAGCATAGACAAAGTACCTCAAATGACACCTCCCCATTCTTCCTCCTCTTCATGTGGGCCTGACAGTGGGCTCTGAGACTTGGATTATTATTCCTGCCTACCTTTCAATGGATTTCTTGAGATCTCATTGAATTCCAGGCCCTGTCTTCAAAATAGGGGAGTTAAGTATTAAGGGTGAGAAAGGAGACTAATTCCATTTGCAGGGCAATCTAAGAGCATCTCTAGCTAGCCTCTTCCATTCCAAGAGTGACTAGTATAAACTCTGCACAAAATAAAACGAGGATGACACGGGAGAGAAGAAAATTAAATTTTAGCAGGAAACAGAGTATCCTATTCAGTAAATTTTACTTACTTTCTCAGCAGCAATGAGCAGTCACAAAGCTGCAAGATCATTAATCCATAATCAACACCATCCACATACAAGTCTTTCAGATTGGAGGAAAGCATTGGCTCCTTAACCCTGAACCTCTGGAAGTAGACACTACTTCTATCTATCACAAGCTGAAAGGATCACTCCCATAGTTTCTGTTCATAGGCAACTTGGAGGAAAACAACTTTCCCTGAAACTTGTTGGCTGAACAAGTGACTACTTAATCAAGTAAATCTGCAGATATGTAGTAAGGGTCTCCTATGAGCTATTTTAGGTGGTGAGAAAAGCATAAAAATCCTGGCCATGTTGGCACTTTGATTCCAGTGGGGACATTGACGATAAATTTTAAAACATACAATATATTATATGATATGTATAACATACAATATTTAATAATGTATTACATTATTACTAATATGCTATATTAATATATCAATATTATCAATATATGGCTATTGATATTAATATGCCAATATTGATATTAATATGCTGCTATTGATAATATTAATATGCCATTATTAATATGCTATATTGATATATTAACATCAATATTATCGATGTATTATCATTACTATATTATTAATATTAATATGCTATATCATTGATACATTGATATTATTGCTATTATATGCTACATTATTGATATATTAATATTTATATGCTATATTATTGATATATGTCATTATATATTTATGTTAATAAATTATTTATATATATAAATTGTACATTATATTATGTATTAATAATATATGTTATTTATATTATATTATAATTATAATGATATAATAAAATTACCTGTAATTATCATTAATATATTTAATATGACACAATATATTTTGTTATACATATGTTGTATGTTTTTATTGTCAATTATGTTATATACAATTATATATTGTTATATTATACATAATATATAGTATGCTAAATATATACAACATACAATATATACTATTATACATGTTACACATATAATATGTATATTGTATATTATTGTGTATATAATATATCCATATTATACATATACATATTACACATATTAGAACATAATTATATTGTATATAATACAAAATGTATAATATACATATTGTACATATATGTATAATACGTAGTATACCTATAATACGTATTATACAATACATGTTATATATAATTATATATATAACATGTTACAGTGATAACTGATATGTAGAAAAATAAAGCTAGTTATAGGATTAGGAAGTGTTGGGGAATGGGCTGCATTTTCCTATGGGGTATTCAGAGTCATCCTCACTGAAAAGATAAAGCAGTGGAAGGTTGGGCAAAGCAAGTACCCCAGAGCAGTGTATTCCAGGGAGAGGGAGGAGCAAGGGCAAAAACCATGAGCAGGTGTGGGGGTTGATAAAGCAGCTGGAGTGAAGTGAGGGAATCCTGAAGGGTGGAAGATAAGACACCACCCAGGGACCAGAGGAGGAAGACATTACCAGGCACTGAGCTTTTGCAATGAAGGAGATGAGGAGTCTCCAAGGGTTTGAGCACATCGGTGGCATCGTATCACTGAAGTTTTGGCATGATTGTGCTGACTACTGTGTTGAGAATAGACTATAATATTGGGCTTTAGGATGGATTAATATTGACAAAGATCTCCTAAAATTGATGACAGGTATATAAGGCAAGTACACCTAAAACAATGCAAAAAGAGAAGGATTTGGAGCAAAAATAAAACTCATTTTGAATCAAAGTATAACATGTGAGCATTCTATGCAAAAAGTTCCCCAGAATTTAATTGTGCAGATCTGAATGAGACACATCTTTGCACTTCAGAGGTTGTTCTTGCTACTCTGTTCCCTAAGACCAGTGAGTCACATTCTTCTCTTCTCTCCTTTAACTAGTAAATGGTTTGTGCTCCTTTACTTTTTGCTTAGCTTTGGAAAGGAGTTTCCACTTTTTGAAAGTTGATAGTGTTTTTTTTTTTTTTTCTCTACAATTAATGCTGAGTAACGGATTTCAGACCATCTGGGCAACCTCGATTATGCTATGATTGCATATCCCATAGGCTTGTTATGATTAGGGAAGGCGAAGGGAAACATAGTACATCCCAAGTACGTGGGCTATACTTAATTTTAAAGAAAAAAATGTTAAATCATCAAATACAGCATCTGGTGGAATTCAAGATTAAGTTACAAATGGTTTTGAAGGCCAATTATTAGACAGGTGATACCCATTGAAACTAGGCTGTGGTTTTACTACCTGGTAGATTTTTACTGATTGCTCTAAATCAGTACTTACTTATCTTACTTACCATGGGGTCTTTAACATGCATTACATTTAGACTGAGCTAAAAGGGCAGACGGTGGTTTTTTGTTTAGAGTGAAACGGAAGTACAAAGTATAGAAGTGATAAAAGGGTAATAATTACTTCCTGTATTGACATGGATTTCCCATCAGGGAAATGTAATGTGTCATATTTGATACCCAAGTACCTAGGTATTTACCTTAATAATAACAATAGTAATAACTATTATTTATTGTACCCAAAATTTTTACAAGCCTTGTATTTCTTCCTCGGACTCTCTCTCCATTTACCAAATGAGTAAATTCAGGCTTCAAAAAGGTTTGGGCAACTTACTAGCATTCAAACAGACTGAGTCATGGAGCTATGATTCAAACCAAGGCCTCCTGATCCATAGTCGCCACCTGTAAACCTTACATTATGCTGAATTCATTTACATTACTCTGCAATGTGCATTACTGTACATGTAAACCTTAGAGAACGGAAAATGTTTAATCTTGTCAATTTACTCCTATCTTGGCATTATATTTCTTGCATTTCCCAGTTACAGTGTGGCACAAACAACTTTCCCAGTTCCTTATTGCATGAATAAAAACAAATTATGCTGTGTTCTCTGGAGACTCCCGGTTCAAAGATATCTTGCTGCCACCAAACTGGACTTTATCCATACAAGTCCACGTTTACATAAAGAATTTTAAAGAAGAATGGCAACCCATCTCTGCCTGGTTATTTACATTTTTATGATTATGGAATATATTCCCAAAACTTCTATGTTCTAGAAAACATAGAAGTATAATATTTACTTTGCATTCTTTTTAGTAGTGACTATTATCTTTAAAAAGCCCCGACTCAATGACAGGACAAGAGACATAAGCAATGCCCTTTCTACCTTCTGGGTTTTGTATATCTAAATTCAGTGGCATAATTTATTGAATATTAGTGACTTCAAAAATATATTGGATTCTATTATTCTGCATTTCAGCTGGTAACCATAAAGCAAAAGGCGGAAATGTTCTTCCTTTTGGTAGCTGGACCTTTTAAGAGCTGATAAAAAATTTTTTTTTTTTTAATGCGGTAGTCTCAGTCCTCAAAAATAATAGAAAATCAACCTTGATTCAGAAGCCATTTAAGGGGTCTTGATATTACAAGAAATTCCATAATAAATGTATGTTTTTTAAAAAAGTAGAAAGAGCATTTGCAAGAAACATGACAACTCCTGAAGAGAAAGTGAAAATATTTTGTAAATTTAGCTAAAATATAGGGTTTGACTTCTGACTTTACATTTACTGCTTATACGGAGGGAACACCAGTCCTATTCGGTGTTGTATTGGCTATTGTAAAGCCAATACAAGCGGGTGGAATTGAAAAGACTTCGGGAACTCTGAAGTCATTTCGTGAGTTAGTGACTATAATAACTTAGATTTCAACCTCCATTGTCTCTTAAAAATACGTATTTTAAATGAAGTTTTTTTAAAATGAGGCACAGCTCAACACAGAATCTTCAGCCAAATAGAAGGAGCTTGGCTAAAAACTAAACCACACTTACTTCTATTGACTTTCACTTTCTCATCAATAGAGTTCTCATTTCTTATCACTACCATGTCATTATCATAATAAATGGTTTTAAAATAATTACATATGTTCCGTTTTCTTCAATTACGTTATTTTTCATTAGAAGCATACAAAATGCATTTAAAAGGAAAACAAGCAGAAACACCAATAAACACATAAAACATGTAACAACCCAGACAATGAAGAGTACAAATTAAACATAAATTTAAATAACTCATTTACATAATGTACATATCCTCTCAATGTTCTATATTGTCAGGATAGGCCTCTCTTAGAATCTTTCATGGATGCAATGATAAAAACTCTTTAAAATGGCCCCAAAGAAAAATAAAACTGTCTTCTCAAGCTAGTGTTTGTGGTCCCTATAGTGATACTCTTCCTTAATTTATTTGCTTATAATTTTATTTTGTTTGTTTTGGCTTGTTTTTAAGAGATGGGATCTTGCCCTGTCACCCAGGCTAGAGTGCAGTGACACAATCACAGTTCCCTGCAGCCTTGATTTCTGGGGCCCAGGTGATCCTCCCACCTCAGCCTCCCAAGTAGCTGGAATCATGTGGTAGCTGGAATCATGTGGTAGCTGTAACCATGTGCCACTACGCCCAGCTAATTTTGTTTATTTTGAAGAGATGGGGTCTCATTATGTTGCCCAAGCTTGTTTCAAACTGGGCTCAGGTAATCCTCCCATCTCAGCCTCCCAAAGTGCTGGGATTATAGGTGTCAGCCACTATGCCCAGCCAATTTACTTATAACCTTGTTTTTATTTATTTGTTAAATGCTGTGCTGAGTTCTGAGAATATAGAATTGAAGACAGAAAGATCTCTGCAGAAAAAGTTCTCAGTTTTCCAGAGATGACAACTGGTAATACAACACAACTATATGAAATGAAATAAGCATAATAAACTGAGCAAAAGAAACCTACTATGAAAGATGCTTTGTACCTTTGTTATTTGTGTCTTCATCTTCAGTAATACTGTATGGTTTTCATCATTTTGTGCCTTTTGAAAAGACTGTGATAGTTGGACATAGGTTAGAAACATTTACAATTAACTCTCTGCAGCATTTGAGCTATGTGTAATCATTTTTACATTCAAATATGGTTATCATTCCCGTATGAAGCTATTGATATCACTGCAAGCTATTTCTGTGGATAACAGCTCCTTCCATCTCTCTAAAAAGTCATTTGTCCAAAATGTAAAGAAGAAAAAGCACATAAGAGATTAATGATTACTACAGAGTGTCAGTGAGTCAGTTTATGTGCGTACAGCTCAAGTGGGGGCAGGTGTCTTGGATAATGGCCACCTCACCTTGAACCCCAATTCCATCCAATCCCCAGGGAGGCAGTATTTCACACCTTGATGCCAGCATCCATGGAAAATGTGATACAATTTGATTACTGCCCCTTGAACAGTATTATGGTAAAAGAATGCAGTTTATGACACTTAATTGAGAAATAATTTAATGATTCCTATGTTCCCAAATGTCTTTTACCTTTTATTGTTATGTAGACCTTCTGAATAAGCTGTGCAGTTATGATGATTTTTCAAGAGCAGAGTAAAAGCAAGAAAAAGTAAAACCAAATTGGGTTCAGGTCTTCACTAAAATGCCCAATTCACCCTCAGTTTCAGTCACTTTCATAATACTCTTGAGTAGCAGCCGTTCCTTTTTCGCACAGGTGACTTAAACTCTGAGGTGCACTCAGGAAGCTACATTATTAACTGTGGTGGGTGGCTTGGCCTGTTCTGGGGAAACCAGATACAAACTCCTGGGTACTATTAGGGCCTCTGTGGGTTACCATAGTGAATTTCAACTAACAATGTGTATTAGTCTGTTTTCACGCTGCTGATAAAGACATACCCAAGACTGGGTAATTTACAAAGAAAAAGAGGTTTAATGGACTCAGATCCACGTGACTGGGGAGGCCTCAATCATGGCAGCGAGCAAGGAGAGAACGAGAAGCAAGCGAAAGGACTTTCTCCTTATAAAACTATCAGCTCTCATGAGACTCATTCACTACCACAGGAACAGTATGGGGGGAACTGCCCCCATGATTCAATTATCTCCCACCAGGTCCCTCCCACAACACGTGGGAATTACGGGAGCTACAATTCAAGATGAGATTTGGGTGGGGACACAACCAAACCATATCACAATGTGCGGCAAAAGTCATTCACCTGGTACCTTGTCTTAAAGCACAAAATCAGCACTGCAGAAATCCCAAGAAGAAAGAGCCCCACCCATTGCAAAGACACACAATGACCAATGCGGGGGGCAAGGGAGGCTTCTCTTGAGTTGCCTTCTCTTACTTAGCCACACATCCTCCCTAGAAACTCTTCCTAGCACACTTCCTCACACTTCATGTGGACCACAACTGTACGTATCATTTCCTAAACAGAGGACAGATGAGAAAAATCGAATTAATTTTGCTCGTAAGGAGTAAAAAAGAAGTCAGGGATGGCTGATGTATTTAACCAACAATATCTGCTATATTCTTTCAATTTCTAATGTAGTTAGCCTAGGCACAATTATATTAATCATTATGAAAGGGTTAAAAAAGAGACGTTAATGAGGTTAATTAGAATGAGAGTTCAGTCTTAAATTTAAAATTTAAATGGGGATGGAGACAGAAAGATATTAAGGATACAATTAATCCATTAATACACAAATACACACAAATACCCACATAAGTAAATTTGTCAATTAAATATACAATTAAAAACAATATTTTAAACATACAGGTAAAACATGCTGAATATCAAACTAGTCTATTGCAATGACTTGAATTAAAAAATTATATTTTCTAACAGATACAAAGGTAGGAAAGTTATTTTGTGGTTTCGTTTATTCATTTGTTTTTGTTTGTTTGTTTATATTTGGGCTATCTCCTGTGAGATTTCTTGAGACCCTTGCTCACTAGAACTTTCAAAGACCAAGGAGTACAAAAAGCAGTATTTAATGTCCAGGTGAATATTTTCTCATTACATTTTCTTTGCCAAGCTTCATTGCATCAATTTAGGATGCAAGAAGACATCAGACGCTGCTCTCAAAATCACCAGCAGTGAAGGAGATAGAAGATACAGAAGTAATGGCCTGGCTTCTAAAAACAGAAAGAGAAGATTTATAGCTGCTGAAGATTTATAAAGCCAGTGTGACTCAGGGCCAAGTTCATTCTGCATCCATCCCTCACTTGCTCTTGTCACAGGAGAATGAGCCCAGGACCACTTTTGCCAGCAATCTCATCTGCAGCATTCCAGGAGCCCCTGCCAGACCTGGCAAGGGTACTGAGAGGCGCCCTCCTTTTTTCAAGAAGCAGAGCTCTGGACAGAATCAGGCCAACTCCACAGGTCACACACGAGCTGCTCTTGTCTGCCAATGAGCTGCTTGATTGGTGCTTAGAACGTACTGGCTCTTCCTGCCTCAGTGATGGGTCTCTACCAGCCATCTCTCACCTCATCTGAAACGTGGGTGCTTCCTCAAATTCCTCACAAGAAAACATTGATACTTACTTACTGTTCTATAGCTATACCCGGTCTTGGAAATTAATACCCCAGTTTGACTCGCCTGCAGAACAGCTTTCACCAATCATTGCCAATCTCAGCACATCACCACCTCTTCCTATAACTCCGGGAGGTTCACATAAACATAAGAAAATCAAGTCTTATGCTACTAATCCAGACTAAATCATTTCTCCCTCTGGGAACGTAAGCAAGCACAATTGGTCTAAATGAACTATAAAGAATCTTCAGTTGTGAAAGAAAAACATACACACACATGCACCACATTGATATAGAGATAGCAAAGTCTCTGCTCCTACTGCTAATACAGCCTATCTTTTCACAGGTCATTGAATTTTTACTTTAAAATATGTGTGTTGGGGGTCAATGGAGAGTCACACTTATCAAAGTACTGAAATTCATTTTAGGGAAAATAAAATCTCCGTAGTTAGATATTTTTTCAGGGTCTGGTTCTCAGACCCCTGGTTAGACTGGGATGAGGACTGAGATACTGTGAGCAAATCCTTCATGTTCCTAAAGCCACTGAGGGCTTTTCCCAGGAGGACCCCACAAAAAGGTCCAGCCCTTGGCCAGGCGCAGTTGTAAGTCCAGCCCTTATAACAAGCTGCCTGGGATCCAGGGCATTGAAATAGCAAAAGACTGACAAAGCTGGTGGCCTGCTGGCAGTGGAGCAGGAAGGTTAACACCTTCACCTGCCTCTAGGCTTGGTGGTATTGGTGGGGACAGTCTCCTTGCATAACGATCTGCAGGGGGCTACTCCAGAGATCACAGGCATCACCTATCTGACCACAGATTTTAGACCTAAAACCAAGCACCAGAAAGAACTGGGTCTTGGGAAATAGGGCAGTCACCTGGGAGGGAGTCTGTCCCTTTGGAGTCCTCATTTCTAGAGAGAGATACATAGGCTAATTTAGATAGAGCTGTTTCGGAAACCTAGGAGATAGATTTAATGATCCCTGGAGCTTCCGTTCAGCTTTTCTTTTTTTTTTTTTTTTTTGAGATGGAGTCTCACTCTGTCACCCATGGGGTGCAATGGCGCAATCTCAGCTCACTGCAACCTCCACCTCCAGTTCAAGAGATTCTCCTGCCTCAGCCTCCCGGGTAGCTGGGAGTACAGGCATGCATCACCACCCCTGGCTAATTTTTGTCTTTTTGGTAGAGGCGGGGTTTCACTATGTTGGCCAGGCTGGTCTCGAACTCCTGGCCTCAAATGATCCACCTGCCTCGGCCTCTCAAAATGCTGGGATCACAGGTGTGAGCCACTTCATCCGGCTAATATTCTAATGATTCTAATGAGTACCTATCATAGTAGAAACTAGGTATATACCCAAAAGATAGAAAATCAGTCTAATGAAGGGATATGTGTACTCCCACGTTTATTGCAGCACTATTCACAATAACCAAGATTTGGAAGCAACCCAGGTGTCCATCAACAGACGAATGGATAAAGAAAATGTGCATATACAGAATGGAGTACAATTCAGTCATAAAAAATGATATTCTGCCATTTGAAACCATAACTTATTTTATTTTTTCAGACGGAGTTTCACTTTTGTCACCCAGGCTGGAGTGCAGTGGCATGATCTTGGTTCACTGCAACATCTGCTTCCTGGGTTCAAGCAATTCTCCTGCCTCACTTCCCCAAGTAGCTGGGATTACAGGCACCCACCACCATGCCTAGTTAATTTTTGTATTTTTAGAAGAGGCAGGGTTTCACCATGTTGGCCAGGCTGGTCTCGAACTACTGACCTCAGGTGATCCACTGGCATCAGCCTCCCAAAGTGCTGGGATTACAGGTGTAAGCCACCGTGCCAAGGTTTGCTTTTAAAAGAAAATCATATCATTTGGTTGAAAGCATATTGGTCTTTCTAAATGACAGTTATTTAGCTTGACATGCTTTCTACCAACATCCCAGTCATATCTAAAAAAAAGAAAAAACCTTATACTTCCATCCTTCAATAAAGCAGTAAATTCATAATAATATAAAGACTCCAAATTACTCGACAAAAATTGGCTGAAATTGAAAGGAAATTTTATCAGACACAAGATGAATAAAATTGAATTGGAAGAAAACTGTTTTCACATGAAAAGAAGAGTCCTGCCTGAATAAAAGAAGGACTATACATACATCATATTCATGCCATTTTAACTACTCCCTAAGAAAAGCAAAATGGCTACCAATTTCAAAATTGTACAACCATTATTTTACTTTAAGGTAGTATTTCTTTGAAATAACAAGAAATCTGTGTGTCTCTTCTCCACTTCCTCCTCTTTCCAAATGTTACACTAGTGCATCTGTTAGGGACTCTATTTCCAAGGGAAAGTGTTCAGAATAGGGATGGAGAATGCATACAGCAGTGGTTGACTTAGTTATCATACCCTACAAAATGCATCCATAATTAAAACACAGTATCTTTAGAGAAAGTCTATTTCAAAGTCATTAGACCAAGATATGTGTTCTATAGACTAAGGCAACAGGAGCATCTCTTACCTCAGTGCAGCATAGCTGTGTCAGATGCAAGTTTACCATGTACAGAGTCCTCAACTGACAGCTTGTTCTTTACTATCTCGGGAGTAGAAACAAGAGCATTCTATACACCCTGTCAGTTTGCAAACACTAAGTGATGTATTTCTCTTTATCTAAGGACAAGAATAAAAAGGAAAAACAACTAAATGGAGCCCAAAGGTAGAAGGACTTCAGAATAAAATAAAAGAAAAACCTCATAAAAACCCAGGACATGACAGGTACAGTGGCTTACACCTGTAATTCCAGAACTTTGAGAGGCCAAGGCAGGCTGATCGCTTGAGCTCAAGAGTTTGAGCCAGCCCAGGCAACATAGCAAGACCCCGTCTCTACAAAATATATAAAAATTAGCTGCGCATGGTGCTGCACACCTTTTTAGTCCCAGCTACTTGGGAGACTGAGGTGGGAGGATTACCTGAACCCAGTAGGTGGAGACTGCAGTGAGCCGAGATCATGCCACTGCACTCCAGCTTGGGTCACAAAGCGAGACCTTGTCTCAAAAATAAAAAAAATTAAAAAAACACTCAAGTCAGACAAAATATGCTTCTGAAAAGATATAATCCAGGAATCAGAAGATAATCCTTAATAGGATGCAAGAATTGTCTTCTATAAGGCAAAAGTTGAAATCCATAAGCAAGCAGACAGACTGTTAACAAATAAAGTGGAATCAGTCGACAAAAAAGAATAACAAAGTCAACAAGCTAAATCCAAACAAAACAATACGCACACACACACACATCCAGAAGAGACAGGGAAGGATTGCATGGCAACTAAAAGTACAATGGCAAAATGAAAATCTGCATTGTAGACTTTTAAAAGCAGAAATGACATGCAGACATTTTGAATCAGTAATTTCAAATCAAACTTGATAAGGTTGTCTAAAATAAGGAGGAAAAGGACAATGGTGAGAGGACAGATAGATATAGAAGCAAAGAATTACAGCTATTTCCAAGGATGAAAAAAAATGAGTAGGAGAATCACTAGCAAGAGAAGCACTAACCAAATCCATAATTAATTAGCATTTTCTGAAACTCAAACCTAAACACCTTAAAATGGAAATTAAACAGGTTCCACCTGTTTTGAATAATATTAGTGGAAATGAATCCACAGATGCATAAATTCTGACAAAATCCTGAATTACAAAGAAGAATGCCATTCCACAAAAGATTCTGCTGATAGCAATCAGAATTTCAGATCGAGTGCTTGGAAATAGATAAAATCCTCAAGGAGATGGATATTGCCAGTATCACTCTTCTTAGGAGCTGCAAAGTGTCACAACGGACACATATTTCCACTTGCTCTTCTTAGATCATACAAATTAGCACATTTCAACACAACAACCAATTTTCTATTTCCTTTCACCTCCATAGACTTGACTTTGGGTCTATGACAAACCTCTCTCCAATAATTTTGAGTTGATAAGCAATCTCCAGATAGAGCTCTTCACTTTGGTTTTATTTTATTTGGATTTGGTTTTCAAACATCAAAACATCATGGGTTCAAAGTTCCCCTTGTGTGTCAAAGGTCACAAGATCCAGGATGCAATAGTGGGATTTTCCTCAGACTGTTACTAATTAGCTGGAGACCACATGTTTCAGGGAAATAAAAACCAGAAAGAGCAGGAATTTATATTTAGCTTCAGGCAGTGAAGCATTGGATACATTAGGTAGTATCCTCTATAAGAGGTATAGCATGAAATACAGCTCAGTATGGATAATGACTCTGTCAAGTTTTATTCTATTTGAAACAAATAGATTCTGAGTTTTAGTAGGAGAAAGGAGGGAAGCAATTATTTCTAAAAATTATAAATAGAATTCATCACCAAAGCATAAGAAATTTACACATACAATGTAATGAAAATTAGGCAAAAGGAATTATTAAATGGTAAAAATGATTAAACTTTGCTGAAGTTTGAATGATATCAAGAATGATGAAATATTGTTGAATCCAGAGATTAGGAAGCCACTAACAACCATCTAAATGTGTAGTTTTTACACAAAGGAGGTGGTGGTGGTGGCTGGAGATGAAGCTATTTTGCAAGAAGTATCAGATACGAACTTCTCCATTATGATATTTAATACTAAAAAATAGGTGAGGAGTAGGCTGTAGCCTAAAGGGATATCAGAGAAAAAAAATCAGAACCAAGCAAATATTTGGTGTGTGCATGGTTAAGAAGTCTATGGAAAGGGAAGGTTTAAATAAGATTGTGACTTTTTTTTTTTTTTTTTTTTTTTTTTTTTGAGACAGTGTCCTTGCTCTGTCACCCGGTGGAGTGCAATGATGTGATCTCGGGCTCTGCAACCTCCACCTCCAGGTTCAAGCAATTCTCCTGCAGGTTCAGCCTCTGAGTAGCTGGGATTACAGGTGCCTGCCACACCCCCCAAAAAAAAAAAACACCACCCCCAAAAAAAAAACAACCACCAATAAGTTTTAAAATGTGTAAACAAGGATTACACACACATAGCAAATCAACCACACACAGAGAATACAACAACATCGATCTCCAAGTGCCTGATAAAACAGCAAAAAAGCCACCATAACAACACAGATTTGTGACTAAATATCCTACTGGAACCCACACCGCGCACCTAAAATAGATAAATGAAACATGCAATTAAAGAACAATAAAGGAATGTGGTATAAAACAAAGGAAAGAACAAAATATAATAGAAACAAAGAAAAATGAAGATGAAAAAAATACAAGAAATTGTTGAGAATAAAAGAACTCGCAGCGCAGCTTCCCTCATACACGCCTATAGTCTTTCCACCCTTTCCATATATAAACACTAAAAATCCATAACATGGTGCCCTAAGAGAGAAGAAGACCAATAGGATAAGACACAAAATAAAAATCGTGGAAAGGTTTTAAATGGTCACAGAATAAAAAAAGTCAACTAGAATTGAAAATATGAAATCAACAAGAGATGATTGTGACCTTCCTGGAATTGCCACGAGAATTTAAATCTTCCTTGTCTCAAATTAACATGTTTTATGGCATTTATCCAGACCTTAGAAATCAATAAAAGGAAAGAGGAGATAAAGTACAACGGGGGTTGCCGGGGGATATAAAACATGGGATTGATAAGGTGAGGACAGAGAAATTTCTGAGAAAAGTTTTGTTGGCTTTTTTATGACAGTAGCTATTTTTGTGACATGACTTGATTAGCCGCATGGTCCTGACGGATAACGCAGGTAAGTGAAGCTAAACAAAGACATGTAGGAAGACCTCAGGAGGAACTAGAAGCACAATGGGAGCAGCAGAGACGTCAGTATCCACAAATATCCACTGGGTTCTGCGCATTTTTTTTTTTTTTTTTTTTTTTTGAGACAGAGTCTCCACTCTGTCGCCCAGGCTGGAGTGGCAGTGGCGCGATCTCAGCTCACTGCATGCTCTGCCTCCCGGATTCTGGCCATTCTCCTGCCTCAGCCTCCTGTGTAGCTGGGACTACAGGTGCCCGCCACCACGCCCGGCTATTTTTTTTTTTTTTTTTTTGTATTTTTAGTAGAAACGGGGTTTCACTGTGTTAGCCAGGATGGTCTCAATCTCCTGACCTTGTGATCCGCCCGCCTCGGCCTCCCAAAGTACTGGGATTACAGGTGTGAGCCACCACGCCTGGCTGATTCTGTGCATTTCTAAGCCTCCATGGCAGCTTTTTGGAGGCCAGGTGATTCGTTCACTTCAAAAAACTGGGAACAGAAAAGAAGGGCACTCTTGCAGTGTGAGGCAGAAAAAGGTAGCTGTGTCTTCTCCATCCCAATCTTCCACTCTTGAAGTGTTTTTGGAAGCCATGTATGGGTTGAAACAACAATGTTACAAGGTAGAAGGAGCCTGGATCCCAGATGGAGACCCTGCCAACCCACACTGGATTTGTGTGAATGAGAAATGAGCTTCTGTTGTGTTAAACCACTGAGACTTAATTACTCTGAAAATGAATAGAATGCCTAGCATGTGTAATGGGGTGGAAAATACAAATGGAAAGGAGGTCATTCTCTGAGAGGCGATTTTCATATTCTGAGACCTTCTAAGTGGGCCAGTCTATGATAATGATGAGACCTAAGATGTGGCCACACTTGGGACTGGTTCATGAAGAGAGACAACAGAGATCAAAAGACCTAAGAAAATAAAGGAACATTGACCCCAGAATGCTATAAACATGTCAAGGATGAGTTTAATAGTTATGATTAAGGGAAAGACTGACTGCTTTGAAGGTACAAAGCAAGGTTAGATACTGTCCTCAAGGTTGGAAGAATGCAGTATCAATTCATGGCATAATCTTCAGAAAAAAAAAAAAGGTAGAGAAATTGTCTGGAAGTTATCATGGAGCCCAAATATGTCAATTCCTAGTCTTGTCCAGTGCCTTCAAGGTGGGAATGGAAGGGACTATATCAGAGAGAACAAAAAGAAGTGGCAGTAGCATTAATGTTGGAAGCCTTTCAGCATTCTGATACCAAAGACCTCTGCCCATTGGGATTTAGTTGTGTAACCGGTATCTCACGAAAAGTGAGTTTCTTCCAATGCCCAGAAAAGGCCTGCACAGCTTTGAAAATACCCTAGACTAACAGGCATTTCCTTAAGTGGCCCATCTTTGTTTTTGTAGACATAATGCCTTGAAATCTAATATGGTTTGGCTGTGTCCCTACCCAAATCTCACTTTGAACTGTAATAATACCCACGTGTCAAGGGTGGAGCCAAGTGGAAATAACTGATTCATGGGGGCAGTTTCCTCCATACTGCTCCTATGATAGTGAATAAATCTCGCGAGGTCTGATGGTTTTGTAAATGGGAGTTCTCCCGCACAAGCTCTCTTGCCTGCTGCCATGTAAGAAGTACCTTTGCCCCCTTTCACCTTCCACCATGATTGTGAGTCCTCCCCAGCCATGTGGAATTATGAGCCCATTAAATGTCTTTTTCTTTATAAATTATGCTGTCTTGGGTAGGTCTTTATTAGCAGCATGAGAACTGACTAATACAAGATCCTAAGTTGCATTCTAGTACCTATGAAAAAGCCTCTTCACTTGCCTTATTGTAGTCCTAGTTGCCTGGGCTACGCAGCAATATGTTTTGTGTATGTTTGACTCTTTTGTGATGAGAACAAGGTAGCAACACTAAAAAAAAGAAAATAAAAAAATAAATTTAAAAAGATATACATTCTCAAGTAGCATTCATTGGGATGTGTTCCTACATTTCCTCCTCAATCAGAAACCTATTCCTACATTGGGAAGGTTTTATTGTTGCTAATGCAGTTTGATCAGTGAATTAGCAGAGAAGAAAATAGGTAAGGCAGAGTATCTAAAGCAGGTTTTCTTCTTGGCCCGAGGTCTATGAACCATTTCAAATTGACTCGGTACCCTGTACATTGGGGTCATTATTATGTTTTCCTGAGGAGAATTCCCATAGCTCTCACCTGAGATTTAAGAGGATCCCTGGCCTGTAAGTAGTTGAAAACAATCTGTCTGAGAGAAGCACTTTCGTCCCTAGGTTATGATCATTAAATCGTGGTCTAAAAAGATATCTAAGATACAGTTGATAATTTTTCTTTTTCCCAAACATAATTAATTCATTGATTATAAAGGAAGAAGTCACTTGGGAGTCTCTGGTTCAGGATTTCTCCCTGCATGGATAACCCACTGCCATTCCTTACTCTTTCTTCATACCCCCTCTATACCTGGGCACTGATATGGTTTGGCTGTGTCCACACCCAAATCTCATCTGGAATTGTAGCCCCTATAATTCCCATGTGTTTTGGGAAGAACCCAGTGGGAGGTAATTGAATCATGGGGGTGGGGTCTTTCCCACGTTGTTCTCATGAGATCATCTGATGGTTTTATAAAGGGGGGTTCCCCTGTACACACTCTCCCTTGCCTGCTGCCATGTAAGGTGTGACTTTGCTCCTCATGCACCTTCAGCCATGACCGTGAGGCCTCACCAGTCACGTGGGACTGTGAGTCAATGAAGCCTCTTTCCTTTATAAATTACCCAGTCTTGAGTATGTCTTTATTAGTATCATGAGAACAGATGAATACAGGCACTGTTCTATTGTTCTAAAATATACTCTCTCATCTCTGGTGATACTCCTCTGACTGGGGCAACTTCACTGGCACACATGATAAGTTTTATAAACACTGACAAAGTAAAAATATTACAAAATGAGGAGGCAGTGGGAAGAGTGGGAGGAGATTAAGAATGTTAATCTCCTATGACATAGCACCAAGTCAACTGACGGAGTTCAAAAATGAAAAGATAGATTTTTAACTCAAATATTTTCATAATTACCTTTTTTCTTAATATTAGATCAGTGTTCACATCCTTGGCTGCCCATTGGAATCACCTGAGAGATTTCAGGAATACTAATACCTGAGTCCCATCCAGTGAGATTCTGATTTAATCGTTCTTGGGTGCAGACTGGGTTTTAAAGCATTCTTCGCTGATTCCAGTGTGCAGTCAAGGCTGAAAACTACCGCCTAAGAGGAATATACTAAGAACTGATGTCACTGGTGTTTATGAAACAGGTATCCATAGCCTGGAGGTTAATTAAGCTTTATTTCAGTTTTTCTTCTATTACACTCACGGAAAATTAAAGGTAATATATAAAGATATCTCCTGCATAGTAAAGTTCCCTCTCTCTTTATAGATACATCTACCCAACCATCTCTTTGTATGTATGCAGGGCAAGTTGTCAGGATGCATGTGAAATAGTAATACTGAAATTTGGGAAAATCAGGTTTTGTCTGCCTTGATTTCTCCTTCTCTGTTTGGAATTTGTATAATGAACACCAGTCAATTTTTTGAAAACAATAAAATAATTGCTTGTAGAAACAAATTTTAAAAATAAAGCTTATGAAAATAAAAGTAAGTTAGGCAAATTAAAATGTCAAAATAAAATTGAAGATTCCATGCATATCTCTAGCTCATAGGACAGCTGATTTAGTTCCTAAAAGTAGAAATGAACATTTTTGCCTGCCGGGACTTATTTTATGGCTACTGGCAGATCTGTTTTCTGTTATCTTTTTACTGGAGGTGAGGGTGATGGACAAACATTAAGTTTACTCTGTCAAAGAATGAATAATGTTGATTTTCACATGTGTGGACAGAAAACTCAGGAGTGCTAACTAAAATAACAATAATAAAAACAGCATTTTATAATTACTAGAAGAAAATCTAGTGAAGCTGTGCCATCTGATTAGAGGAAGAAAAAAGACTGTCACTGCCTAGAAATGTTCAAATTTATCCTTGAAATAACTGAGTTGTTCCTACTCTCCCTTTCCCAAGTTTAAATTTGGTGCACACTTCTAGAAAGAAAAATAAATCCATCTCACAGTCCTGACCTACATAAAGTCCAATATAGTTTCATAAACACACACACACACACAGA
>NW_016804051.1:3786243-3801243 GCF_001698545.2 Rhinopithecus bieti
ATAAACACACACACACACACACACAGAAAGAGAGAGAGAGAGAGAGAGAGAGAGAGAGAGAGAGAGAGAGAGATTTCCATATACATGCATATTTACATATATATTTATATTATGCCCATGGAAGTAATACATGGAGTTGTGAATAAAAATGTCCAGAGATTTATCTATGAGTCTATACAGTAGAGAGATGACTTAATAGGCTAAAAAGTTGACTTTTTTAGCCTTAGCACTACTGACATTTTAAGCCAAATAATTCTTTGTTGTGGCAACTATACTTTATAGGATGTTTAACAGCATCCCTGACCTTGCCCCACTAGATGCCAATAGCAACCTCCTCCTCCTCTCCACGATTGTGACAACCAAAAAGTCACATACATTGCCAAATGTTCCCTGGGGAGCAAAATTGCCCTCTATTCAGAACCACTGGGCTAAATTATAATGTGAAAAAAATCTTAAAGAATATAGGGTGGTTGCTAGGGTGTTAGAAACAACGAGAAAAATTAAGATGGACTTTCCAGAATTGAAATACAGCTTAAGAGAAATTCAATACATTTTATTTCACTTGTGTGATAAATAATCAATACCCTGTAGGTACATATTATTTGTATTTTAAAATATTTTCCACAATGTTGGTCATATTGTCTGTGATGAATAGTTACATATTGACAAAACAGACAAGAATATTGATTAAAGATCACATCCAGCAAATTCTCTGAGAAACCATGCTGTATAGGCTTCTAGGGCATGAGACTGTTAAGATTTTTACCCTCTCCCTGTTTCCTCCCAGTGAAGATAATTTACTATGACTTAGATTCCAAGGCCTTAATTGAGCCTGAAATTCTAGTTATCTAGCCACCATGGTGTAAATGGTCACACATCTGGATGTAATTGTCTCTCCGAGGGCTTTCTCTTGCACCAATGATGTCGAAGTGCAACCAGTATCTCTTAGCTATCCACTTGACACTACTGCAGCCTACATTCTCTTCCATCCCATCAGACGTTCTGTAGTGAAGGGATTCAAGTTTGAGCTTAACAAGATGAAAAATCTCTAAGACCATATTCTACAATCCACCTTAGCAGACACCATGAACTGGAATTCAGACAACACTCTTGGCTAATAGCAAAGTAGTACTCTCCCACTTGGTAGTGTCCTTCATTTGTATCCATATACTTGAAAAGTGGTGGTGATCGGTGGCTGTGGTTTACAACAGAGTTCTGGTATACTAAGAGTCCTGCCAAAATGCCACATTAGTGTCATTCTAAGAACCCCCCCAAGGCTTTCCTTTAACCCCTATTTCATGGCAAGAGTGAACAACTATTTCTTAGACAATAGTTTGAGATTACATTGACATATTCATTAAAAAACAAATGTGTGTCATCTATGGAACATGGTAACATGTTTTAAATCAAGATAGAAACAAATTAGATTCTGTCAATGTCATGATCACATAAGCATCTTCCTTGGAAGAATGAAGTCAAGACACAAGCCATGAAGTGTCCTTCTGTGCAATGAGTTCTTGGGGCCAAGGAGCTCCCCCTGGAGGCAGGGATGACCCAGACTGATTTTGATGATACAGACAAAGCCAGCTTGAAAAAATAAATAAACTTGCACATAAACTTTCTCAATTATAATTTAGGCAGTGATTGGACCAGGCACACCTCCACGCAGACTTTCATCTCTACTCACACTGGTAAGAAGGGAAAGGGGCATGCATGGTTTCTGGGTGGCCAAGGGTGCCCTCTGCCTATCTGCTGGTAGCAGATGTGAAGCAGAGGGCTGTCAAGGAGTCCTTGTCTTTCTCCCCAGCTCCTTCTTCATCTTTGTGCCTTCTCTTTTGGGTCTCCTTTGCTTCCTTTTCCACAAAGTCTGAGGTCAAGTTCCAGTGTATCAGGACCTCTTCTCACCTTCATGCTCTCAGTTCCTTACTACATGGAGACTCTGGCCACAGACAGTACCCCATGTCAAAGTGAAACTACACAGATGCACAAATGCTAATCCCTGGCAAATCAATGTAGTTGAAACTTGAAATGATCTTTTTGCTGTAATTCAAAAGTAGTTTCTATCAGCTTATTGCATTTCCTTACCCTTAATTTATTGCTGTCACTTTCAGGGTATGATTTTGTTTTGCTTCTTTTGCTCTGACAGCCAGTTCGGTAGGAAGAAAACGCAAATTACAAAATGTTCTGTCATATTAAAGCAATAGGATTCACCTTTCAAAGTTACTTCAAAGCTTCCTCCTTGCATAAACAAATTAAAGAGAATACAATGCTTTTAGTTGGCCATGTTGGTTTTTTTTTTTAATCTCCTATTAATTACAAAGTATAAATGGTGACTTGATCAGAGCAGAGACATCCAGTCTTGCCAAGAACATATATTTGTGCTACTTGACTCTGGAAATTTAAATAAAGGATTCCTTTCCAAACTCAAGGTTGAAGTTCTAAGACCAGAATCAAAAAGAATGCTAAAAGGGAAGCCAAACTGGCAGCTAGATAACTGAACAAGGAAAGCTGAAAACTTGCAGACTCACTTCTTGGGTAGGTATGATTTCCCAATTTCAGTAGAGTTAAATATAAGTTGACACCATTCTCTCTATCAGGGCTGGTGAGGGGGCAGTGGAGTAAAAGGTATATTATGGTAGAATTACCTAGATTTTCTCTAACTCCTGAAAATAAAGTGTTTTTCTGAAAAAAAAAAAAAAGACTTTGGATAAATAACTCATGTCTTTATCAACAGAAAAATTTATCTTTAAGAAAGAAGGTTCAGTAAGAGTGAAAAATATTGTGGTCCAGCAAATGACATACAGGTCTGCGGCGTAACTGTGGCTCCTGGGGTTTTATAACTATTTATATGGAAAACGGACATTTGCTGATTTCTTGGGAATTTAAGGTATCTCTGTGGGTTTTATTTTCTCCTTTTTTATACATCTTTTTTTCTTCAAATGTTATTATATAGACTTGGCCCAGACTACAGGAGACATTTAAAATACCATATGAAAGAAGACTGTTGCAAATGTGAAGTCGGCCATTGGAGGAGAGTAAGGAGCTAATGGTTAGCACCCACAGCAGCTTTCAGGTGGATGGAAGGATTGGAGATCCTCTGTATATCGGAAGGAGCAAGTCAGTGGCTTCTTACAGAGAGCTCCATAGTCATAGGAGTGCACATGTTTGAAAGCCGAGTGTCTTCTTAGCATGCTGTATCTATGCCTCTAGTGTTAAAGCATGCATTTCCCTGAACACAATTCACACACTGAAGCCGAACATATAAATGTCATCAGGCACAAACAAACAGCAAGCATTCAATACCCCACAGGGGTGACGTGACCTGAGATGACACAGGGACCATATGTTCATGTGTTAAAGAAACTGCCTTGAGGACTTACCACCATGTCCTATGGGTGAGCAGTGTGAATGGATGCTTCCGTATTTGTGTCCCACTTTCATATTTTCTATCTTGATGGTACCTTTGTGGATAAATGCGGTAAATAAGAGAATGACCTACTCATTTATCTGTAGAAAATCACAAGGGCAGACAAGTTTGACTCCATGTGCTGGCAAGTGTGTATGATTAAACAAGAGAAGGTCAAACTTCAGTGGGCTCTGTGACTGCTTCATTTCTCTAAGAAAAACTGTCTTACTCTCAGAGATACATGCATTAGACCTCAGGGTAACAGTCTTCCTCTTAGCACTTCAGTTTGGTGATTTTCAAGAAAAAGAAGCATTCCTGGACCATGAAGCCAGTTATATAGAATAGAAGTAGGCAATAGCTAAGAACACTTAGGAGAATCCGTGGCCTGGACTTCTTCCTGAGGTCCTGATGAGAACTTTTGATTTGTTACAGAGAACTGGCTTTCCACAACTGTCGGAGCTGGTCAAGCAGTCCCTGTAAGGTTCTTATCTCTGGGTCCTGGGCTGGAGATTGAGGTTGGGCAGGCAGTTGGGAAGGAGATTATGGGTCTACATTGGGGGAGATCAAAGTTAAGTAAAAACTCACAAGCATGATCTGGAACCTCACGAAAGGGGACTGAAACTCAGGCCAGTTCTTGTTGCCTCTGACCTTAGTGATGAGGTTATCCTCTAGAAGCCAGGTCTCTTCATTACCAAGCTGAATGGACAGGCTTAGCCTAGGAGCAGGACAACGAAAGGAGGGTCCATGGGAAGGTTGAGTGGTTGCAGGTGTGGCTGCTGTTTCATACCCACGGGGCAGGTCAGCTGATCAGCAACCACGTCCAGACACACTGCATTCTATGGAGCGTTACAGACACTGCATTTTCTGTACAAATGGAAGGTTTGTGGCAACTCTGCATCAAGCACATCTGTTGGCGTCATTTTTCCAATAACGTGCTCACCTCGTCTCTATGCATCCCATTCTGGTAATCTTGACAATGGCTTAAACTTTTTCATCATTATTATATCTGTTATGGTGATCTGGGATCAGTGATCTGTGATGTTGTTCTTGTTATGTTTACAGGCACCACAACCACTCCCATATAAGATGGCAAACTTAATTGATTAATGTTGTGTGTGTTCTGACTACTCCAACAACCAGCGGTTCCCCCATCTCTCTCCCTCCTCTCAGGCCTCCCTACTCCCTGAAGTACAACAATATTGACATTAGGTCAGTTAATAACCCCACAATGGCCTCTAAGCGTCCGAGTGAAAGGAAGGGTCACACATCACTCACTTTAACCCATTTCTTACTTAGAAAACAAACAAACAAACAAAAAAAGTACAGCTCATTGCCAGTGTTCTTTTATAAGGACAAATGGGAAATCAAAGGATAGCAACTATTAAGCCTAGAGAAGAAGGCACGTTAAAAGCTGGAAACCATCATTCTCAGCAAACTATCACAAGAACAGAAAGTCAAATACCACATGTTCTCACTCATAGGTGGGAATTGAACAATGAGATCACTTGGACACAGGAAGGGGAACATCACACACAGGGTCCTATTGTAGGGAGGGGGGAGGGGGAGGGATAGCATTAGGAGATAAACCTAATGTAAATGACGAGTTAATGAGTGCAGCATACCAACATGGCACATGTATACATATGTAACAAACCTGCACATTGAGCACATGTACCCTAGAACTTAAAGTATAATAATAATAAAAAAAAAATCCTAACGCATGAAGAAATAAAGCTGAGATAAGTCAAAACCTAGGCTTCTTGTGTCAAACAGCCAAGTTGTGAATGCAAAAGAAAAGTCCTCAAGGAAATTCAAAGTGCTACTCCAGCGAACAGACAAATGAAAAGAAAGCGAAACAGCCTTATTGCCGACATGGAGAAATTTGAGTGCTCTGGCTGGAAGGATCAAACCAGCCAAAACATTTCCCTTAAGCCAAAGCCTAATCCACAGCAAATCTCCAACTTTCTTCAATTCTATGAAAGCTGAGAGACATGAGGAAGCTGCAGAAGACAAGTGCGAAGCTACCAGAAGTTGGTTCATCAGGTTTAAGGAAAGACATCTCCATAACATTAAAGTGCAAGGTAAAGCAGCAAGCGCTGACAAAGAAGCTGCAGAAGTTGTCCAGAAAATCTAGCTATGATCATTGATGAAGTGGCTACACTAAGATGTACACTACATGTAGATGAAACAGTCTTATGTTGGAAGAAGATGTCATCTAGGACTTCCATAGCTAGAGAGAAATCAATCCCTGGCCTTAAAGCTTCAAAGGACAAGCTAACTCTCTTGTTAGGGGCTAAAAACAGCTAGTAACTTTAAGTTGAAGAGAATGCTCCTTTACTATTCTGAAAATCCTAGGGCTCTCAAAAATTGTGCTGAAGCTACTCTTCCTGTGCTTTATAGGAACAACAAAGCCTGGATGACAGCACATCTGTTTACAGCATGGCTTACTGAATATTTTAAGCCCACTGTTGAGACCTATTGCTCAGAAATAAAGATTATTTTTAAACATCACTACATATTGACCATGCACCTGATCACTCAAGAGCTCTGATGGAAATGCACAAGAAAAAGAGAACTAAAATTAGAAGTGGACCTGAAGATGTGACTGAATTACTGCAATCTCACGATCAAACTTTAACAAGTGAGGAGTTGCTACTTATAGATGAGCAGAGAAAAGGTGATTTCTTAAGACCTACTCTACTCTTGATGAAGACGCTGTGAACACTGTTGAAACAACAGAGGATTTAGAATATTATATAACTTTGTTGATAAAGCAGCAGCAGGATTTGAGAGGACTGACTCCAATTTTGAAGCATTCCTACCATGGGTAAAATGCTATTAAACAGCATCACATGCTATGGAGAAATCTTTTGAGAAAGGAAGAGTCCATTGATAAAACAACTTTTATTGTTGTTGTATTTTAAGAAATTGCCGGGCCAGGTGTGGTGGCTCACACCTGTAATCTCAACACTTTGTGAGGATGAGGTGGGCGAATCATGAGGTCAGGAGTTCGAGACCAGCCTGGCCAACATGGTGAAATCCTGTCTCTACTAAAAATACAAAATATTAGCTGGGTGTGGTGGTGTGCACCAGTAATCCCAGCTACTTGGGAGGCTGAGGCAGGAGAATTGCTTGAAACCAGGAGGCAGAGGTTGCAATGAGCCGAGATCGCACCACTGCACTCCAGCCCAGGCAACAGCGTGAGATTCCTTCTCAAAAAAAAAAAGAAAAAAAGAAAAGAAAAGAAACTGGCACAGCCACCCCAACCTTCAGCAGTCAGCAACGATCAACATTGAGGCAAATCCCTCCACCAGCAAAAAGATGGTGACTCACTCAAGGTCCAGATAATCATTAGCACTTTTGTTAAGAAAGTATTTTTGAACTAATGTATGTACATTACTTATTTAGACATAACGTTATTGCACACTTAATAGACTATAGTATACTATAAATACAATTTTTATGTGTACTGGGAAACCAAAAAAATTGTGTGACTTGCTTTTTTGCAGTATCAGCTTTATTGCAGTGGTCTGGAACTCCCAATATCTCTAAGGTATGCTTATACCTGAACTGCTAAGTAACTGCTACTTCATCCCTCCAAATCACCCAAAACCCTCCCTTGTGGTACACTCTAAATATAACTAAAGACATACAAGAAAGTAAGGTTGCCAGATAAAACATAGGACAAGCAGTTAAATCTGAATTTCAGATAAACAACAAATTGCTTTAGCGTAAGTATGTTCCCGCTGTGCAGTGACTCACGTCTGTCATCCCAGCATTTTGGGAGGCTGAGGTGAATGGATCATCTGATGTCAGAGGTTCGAGACCAGCCTGGCAAACATGGTGAAACCCTGTCTCTACTAAAACAACAAAAATTAGCTGGGCATGGTGGCTGTGCCTGTAATCCCAGCTACCCAGGAGTCTGAGGCAGGAAAATCGCTTGAACCTGGGAGGTGGAGGTTGCAGTGAGTCGAGATCATGCCACTGCACTCCAGTCTGGGTGACAAAGTGAGACTCTGTCTCAAAAAAAATAAAATAAGTATGTTCCCAATATTGCATGAGACATGCTTATACTAAAAAAGTATTTGCTGTTTATTTGAAATTCAAGTTTAACTAGGTGTTCTGCATTTTTACTTGCTAAATCCAGTTACTCTAAAAGAAAGGGCATTCTGGGAAATGTAGTTCAGCCTAGCCGATACCTTACAAATGCATCATATCATGAATTGGGAGATTCATGTACTGAGATTACATTGGCTACAGGTACTCTCAATTCTGCCAAGGATATAAGGTAGGATATAATAAAACATATCTTTCTAGAGTCTCTCTCTTTAGAAGAAGTCATTGGTAAGGAAGTGTCCCTTCAGAGGAGATTTGAGTACACAGTCACTGTACACGAGTCATGCCCAGTTAAAAGTTACCATATTTTAGGAAGGCTGACCTAAAAGAATGATCCTTACCCAGGGAACACACCACATTTCCAGTGGAACTTTTTCAAAAGTGTAGATGACTGGGCCCAACTCTTAGATCTGCTGAATAAGAATCTTCAGAGTTGAGAATAAACTGTGTGGATTTTTTTTTCCCCCAAAACCACAACGGGTTGTCTAGGTGTGTACTCTTAATTAATTAAGAACCCTTGCGGGCCAGGTGTCATAGGTTACACCTATAATCCTAGCACTTTGGGAGGCTGAGGAGGGCAGATCATTTGGGGTCAGGAGTTTGAGACCAGCCTGGCCAAGATGGTAAAACCCCGTCTTTACTAAAAATACAAAAATTAGCTGTGCATGGTGGCATATGCCTGTAATCACAGCTACTAGGGAGGCTGAGACAGGAGAATCACTTGAACCTGGGAAGGGGAGGTTTCAGTGAGCCTAGATCATGCCGCTGTACTCCAGCCTGAGCAACAGAGCAAGACTCTGTCTCATAAATAAATAAATATAAATAAATAAATAAACTCTTGCTTTAGAGAAACAGTAAAACATGAGTAAGTGGTGAATTCTGAATGGTTCATACTAGGTCAGTACATTACATATTTTCCTCAAACCCTCCAGAAAAATCCTCTATAATACTAACTTCAGACATAACGAATCAGCTGTTTAAAATGCCATAGTTATGCATAGTACCTGTATTAGTTTGTTTTCATACTGCTGATAAAGACATACCTGGGACTGGGTAATTTATTTAAAAAAAAAAAAAAAAAGGTTTAATGGACTCACAGTTCCATGTGGTTAGTTACGCAAAAGGCACAGACATGGTGGCAGGCAAGACAGAATGAGAGCCAAGTGAAAGCGGAAACCCCTTATAAAACCGTCAGATCTTATGAGACTTATTCATTACCCCGAGAAGAGTATGGGAGAAACTGTCTCCATGACTCCATTATATCCCAACAGGTCCTTCCCACAACACGTGGGAGTTATGGGACCTACAATTTAAGATGAGATTTGAGTGAAGACACAGCCAAATCATATCAGTGTCTCTGGCCATTGGTAAAGTTTGGGTTTTTGTGTGTTAATGTCACCTTGCTGTCTGGGAGGTGGGAGTGGGAGCTGATGTGTCTAATCATTTTTCATTCATTTGCACTCTGGTACACTGGGAATATCTCTGCTATCCCGTTTATCAGTATGTGCTATAGCTCTTTACCTGTTGTTCTCTCCCCCGCCTGATTCCTTGAAGCTGAAAGCCATACAGTACTCCTCTCTGCATCTCTAACTGCTCTCAGAAGACAGAACACATGGAAAGTACTCATTATACATTGAATGAATCAAAACTACATGCACATTCCCCTTTTTCTCCTTCTCTTAGCCTTTTGTCAGTTTTCATGAAGACTTTCAGTAACCAGAAAATAACTATTTATTGAGAGCTTATTATAAATCAGGCTGTTATAAGTTGTTTACATTACCAACTTAGTCTTTGAAATGTTTTTATGAGATAGATCGCTGAGGAAGCAGATGGTCACAGATTAAAGTCCTGGATCTTCAACACACGACTGTTAGTGAAGGAACCAGAACTGATACCTTCTCTTAACTCCCAAGTTGAAGTGCTTCCCTGGAGAGCCTTGTCTAGGTCAGCATTGCATCCAGTCACATTCTTAAAACTTTAGGGAAACAGGATGTTTTAGAATAAAACCTGAAGTCATCATTATAGTCAGCTTTCTCTTCCTCAGTATATAATGTTCTCCTGAGAAAGCATGCCCTCCGTGGTAGAACAAGGAAAATGACATAATTTGCATTTTATAGAGTGAGTCATAAATTAAATCATTGGATCACCTAGTCCCATTGCATCAATGTAGAGAAAGATGAAATGATTTCTCTGAGGTCACATAGTTAGAGGGTAGTATATCTGGAATGAGGATCCATCAGTTCTAATTTGAGGTCCAACATTTGTCATACGGCACTGGCATCTCTTACTGGACATTGCCAAACCTTTTGTGTCTGATGACTTGGGCAGAATTTGGGTTCAAAATGGAAAAGCAGCCAGGCGCAGTGATTCATGCCTGTAATCCCAGCACTTTGGGAGGCCGAGGCGGGTGGATCACCTGAGGCCCAGGGTTCAAGATAGGCCTGGCCAACGTAGTGAAACCGCGTGTCTACTAAAAAGACAAAAGGTATTAGCCAGGTGTGGTAGCACAGGTCTGTAATCCCAGCTACTCAGGAGGCTGACGCAGGAGAATGGCTTGAACCTGGGAGGCGAAGGTTGCAGTGAGCCGAGATTACACCACTGCACTCCAGCCTGGGTGACAGAGCAAGACTCCATCTCAAAAAAAAAAAAAAAAAAAAAAAGGAAAACCAGAGTGTTACACCACCTCAAAAGGGGCCTCTACATCATCCCTCAAGGTGGTTTCTCCTTCTTCCCCAAAATGTGGTTCTTGCTTTTTTCTTTGGGGAGCAGGGAGCTTTTCATTTAAACAGGGTATCCAAGGAAGAGAAAGCAGTCACGAGTTCTTTGTTTCGGTTTCTGTTTGGGACAATAAAGCCCCTTCCTCATCCCTCTTTTCCACTTATCACTAGAGACAGAAAGTAAGGAACATAGCTTCAGGCTGCTGAAAACCTAAAACAACAAAACAAAACAGAACAACAACGATAACAAAACAAGGTGGGCTGGACAAGCTTGGAACTTCAGAACATAGAATTTCAGAGGTTAAGTATGCAAGTGCCCTAGCCATGAGCCTAAACAGTATTGGTCCAGAGAAGAAACTGCCAAGAATAGGGTCTGGGAGGGCCCCCATATCTCCGCCAGTAAGGCAAGAAATGGGAAGATGTGGTCCTCTTTTGGGTAAATCAGCAAGGGGAATGAGGAAAGCTTCCAGAATCTTCCTTGGGACACCAATATGGTGCTCTGGCCCGGCAGGCATAGTCAGGGAACATCGTGAGATACGGGCTTCAGTCCATCCCAGAACATGCCAGGATTCAAAACATATTCAGAGATTGTGTCTTTGACTTTCCTAACTAATTGCCATCCCCTCCTTTTTAAAAAGCAACAGCCACACAAAGACAACTTCAGAGACAGAGACTGCTAACTAGAAAACAGAGATGAAAAAACCAACAGTGAGATGGGAGAGAGAAAGAGTCTGCTTCAGGGAGTAAGTAAAAAAAGCCATGATTCCTCACCATTAAAAAATTAGAGAACATTAAACACACATGTGCTCTTTAGGGAGCTAAAATGATTGGAGTGCATTTATTTTCTCAGTTTTATTTAGCCAGGTTGGAAAACAAAACCCTGAAATTAATGCCAAGATAACAGAGATGAGGGTAGGACTTTTGCCTCTAATAATTATCTTACTATCTATCCATCTTAGACCAACAAACATGCTATGATTGACAGTTTAAAATGTTTAGGTTAGTCTGAGCTCACATAAACCATTTGAAGTTTTCTAGGACGAGAGAACATTATAAAGCAAACAAATAATCTCCTTTCCATCTTCCCACTTTCAAACCTTCTTCCCACCTGCCCTCCAAGTCTTTTTCTTTGGAAGTACATTCACAGAACATTTCAGTCATTGCAGGGGTTATCAAGGAACTGGTGGACACAAGCTATGGGTGAGACCTAACAAACTACTGCATTCTTCTAAATGAAAAAAGAGACAATGCTCAGGAAATTTAATTATCTTCAGTATATATGGCAGAAGAAAAAAAAAAGTTAATTCTGATAACTACCACGTTCACTCCCTTGCTTCCTCTTACAAATTCTGAGTCTCCCAGAGGTCTTGACCCTCTGTTGTGAAGAATCATCATGGTAAGGAACAAGGAGATAATCGAGATCTGCTGGGTGAATTCACAGTGGGGACAGACGAGAATCACTGGTAAAGAAAAACAGACTCCATCTGGATGGTCAGAGGGAGGCAGAGGAGGAAAAAAAAAATAGAAGAGCTTTAGGGAGAATTTGTTTTTTGGAAATGTGAGAGAGGTTTTTGTTGGTGAGTCAAGTACCTCCATGGATTAAGAGTAGAGGATTTTAGAAAATCGTGGACTATGTAGTAAGTGAATGAAACATATCCATTTTAAATTGATATCGATGAAGGTTAAATGTCTTTTCCATGAATGTCAGTTTGGGATTGATGTTTATTTGAATGTGGCACTGTGGAGAAACAGAACAGGAGGTGCTTGGATTTGTGTGGATGACAAATATTTAATGATCTACTTCGAGTGATCACTTGGTTTACTCTCTCAGGCTGTTCTTGCATTGCTATAAATATGCAAGACTCTGTCATTTATAAGAAAAGAGGTTTAATTGGCTCACAGTTCCGCAGGATTTACAAGAAGCATGGCCCCGGGATCTAAGCATGCTCGGCTTCTAAGGAGGCCTCAGGAAGCTGACAATCATGGCAGAAGGCAAAGGGGGAATAGGTATGTCACATTTTGAAAGCAGGAGCAAGTGAGAGAAAGTGGGGAGCGGGGAGGTGACACACACTTTTAAAAGACCAGATCTCATGAGAACTCATTATCATGAAGACAGCACCAAGCTGTAAGGCATCTGCTCCCATGATCAAGACATCCCCCACCAGGCCCCACCCCCAGCAGTGGGAATTACAATTCAACTTGAGATTTGACCAGGGACAAATATCCGAACTATGTTATTTATTTGTGCACCATCCCTCACCCTCAACAACACCCTTTTGTGAGGAAAAAAATAAAATGCATGGCGGAAATGATTACAGAGGGACTATATGGAGACTACTGTCAAATAATCTAAAAGATTAAGGAGGGTGCAGTCATATAATAGGTAAAAACATTGGCATAGCAGGCCGGGCGTGCTGGCTCACACCTGTAATCCCAGCACTTTGGGAGGCCCAGGCAGGCGGATCATGAGGTCAAGAGATCGAGACCATCCTGGCCAAGATGGTGAAACCCCGTCTCTACTAAAAATAACAAAAATTAGCTGGGCTTGGTGGTGTGCACCTGTAGTCCCAGTTATTCGGGTGGCGGAGGTAGAAGAATTGCTTGAACCCAGGAGGAGGTTGCAGTGAGCCAAGATCCCGCCACTGCACTCCAGCCTGGTAACAGAGCGAGACTCCTTCTCAAAAAAAAAAAAAAAAAAAAAAAAAAAAAAAAAAAAAAAAAAAAAGGCATAGCAAGTTTAAACTTAGGTCCTAGAGTTTACAACTGCTAGAAAATGTGAAGTAATAACCACTTATTTAATTATTTATTCATTGAAGAAATGTTTTGAGTGCCTTCTATTTTCCTTGCCCTCTTCTATGTAAAGTGATTACAACACGAACAAAAGAGACAAAATGTCTTTGTTCCTAAAGCTAACTTTTTCGTGTTTTTTTTTTTTTTTTTTTTTTTGAGACGGAGTCTCGCTCTGTCACCCAGGCTGGAGTGCAGTGGCCGGATCTCAGCTCACTGCAAGCTCCGCCTCCCGGGTTCACGCCATTCTCCCGCCTCAGCCTCCCGGGTAGCTGGGACTACAGGCGCCGCCACGTCGCCCGGCTAGTTTTTTGTAGTTTTTTAGTAGAGACGGGGTTTCACCATGTTAGCCAGGATGGTCTCGATCTCCTGACCTCGTGATCCCCCCGTCTCGGCCTCCCAAAGTGCTGGGATTACAGGCGTGAGCCACCGCGCCCGGCCCCAAAGCTAACTTTCTAGTAGAGACAGACAGATCACCTATAAACAATAGGTACGATGTATAGGATGTCATTTGGGGGTAAGTGCTATGAAAAATACAGTAACATGACAAAGAGGTTTAGGAACTGATAAAGATAAGGTGGTGTTTCTAATTTTAACAGAACAGTCAAAGAAGATCTCACTAACCTGAAAGAGCCAAGAGTGTCAGCCGTGTGAGTATCTGGAGAGAAAACATTCCAGGCAGCAGGTGCAGAGGCCCTGAGACAGGCACTTGGCAGGCATTCTCAGGGAACCTACATGTTCTAGAAGATTTCATAATTTTAAAAGTTTTATTTTTTAATGTATTCCAAAATGGGATAAGAATGTCAGCTTCACAGAATTCTTGTGAAATAATTTAAAATAATGAAAAGTGCTTGGCTTTTTAGTAATTAATTATTGTGAGTAAGGAAATAGTATTTTTCTTGCCACAGTGCTGATTTGTCAAGAGATATGTGCTGACTTCCAAGTCAAATCACACAACAGGTTATAATGCAGTCTACCTACAGGCAAAAAAAACACTATAATGATGAATGCAGATTCAAACCCCAATTAGGAGATATTACTCAACATTTCCTACATGTTGGGATAGATTACTCAACATCTGTAAGTCTCTCCTTTCTAATCTGTCAAATGGGGATAAAAATATCTATCCCTTGAGGTTATTGTGAGATGTAAATAAAACACTGAGAATAATGAAAAAATATATTTAATAGTTCAAATTATTAAATACTCACCTTGTGTGAGGCACAGCATAAAGCCATTTCCCTCATAAGACTACAAAGTAATATTCTCATACCCATTCTTCAGATGACCAGACTACAGTCTAAATCACATAGCACTGGGTCCATAACTAGTGAATTATGGAGTCAGGATTTGAATCCAGCAGCCTGAAGACAGAGTCTGAGCTGCTGACTGCCAAATTCTAAATCCCCTCATTGCTACACCTGGCACAAAATTAAAGCTCAATTAATGGCAGAAGCTGTTACTGCTATTGATATTATTATTATGCCACTTACAAGAAGAAACTCTTTTCGAAGGTGACAAAGCACATGTAAAATAATAAGACTGACAGAGTTACAGACAGATACACCCAACATCAAGGTTGAACAAAGATCTGCTCGCCAGACCCCAGTTTGCAATAGTTAAAAAATTGAGTCACACATGTGAGTCATGAATAAAATCCAGGGAAGACACACAGCCTCACTCTAGTCCCCAATATTCTAAAATTGGGAATACCAAGACCCAGAAAAATGTATTGTGAGTCTTCTTTTAATGTAGCTTAAGTCTTGTTTTTCTCAACACCCCAAAAGACATTTAAGGAGAGTATCATTAGGAACCCCAGCCCTTCTCCCTGAAGCGGGAAATAAAAGTAACATAAACAACCAACTATATTTCCTCCAATCCCTGGGCTTTGTCTCTACCCCATGCAACATCATGAGACACACACACACACACACACGTTTGCTGCCTGTCTTCCTTTTCGTGGCTCAAGTCAGT
>NW_016804051.1:3806243-3871546 GCF_001698545.2 Rhinopithecus bieti
TTTACAAATTAATAAGCATATGACATAGCAAAAATTACTGAATCTCAAGACTTGGTCTCACCATCTACAAAATGGGATGCTAGTAGTAGTGACCCTTAAAGGAGCTAGTACATTTCATACTGTACACTCAGCGATAAACCTGACACATAGTAAGTTTTCAATATTGTCACTGATTATTAGAATGATGACCTATAAATTGATCAGAGTTGCCAGAGGTAACACTTTGACTATAGCTGTATTGCTACTAAAGAAGAATAACTACCTTCCCAAATTGGTACTCTTTCTTTTCTAAAGAAAGGAGTAACAGGAAGGGCAAGATGACACAGGGCAAACTGACCATCATGAAGCACACATTCTTCTTGATGCTTTCCTTGGAGGTTCTCAGAAGAGACTGGTAGGGAAACTGAGTCATAGACAACCTCAAATATGATTAGAACACTGAAAAGGACATGGGTTTCTTTTTTATGTAGCACACTGACATAAAATGAATGTTCATGATGCAGTAGAATTACTTGCTATATTAGTCTGTTCTCGTGCCACTAATAAAGAAATACCCAAGACTGATTGTTTAACATTAGGGTAATTTATAAAGGAAAGAGGTTTCATTGAATCACAGTTCAGCATGACTGGGGAGGCCTAACAATCATGGCGGGAGGCTAATGAAGAGCAAAGTCATATCTTCCATGGCAGCAGGCAAGAGAGCATGTGCAGGGGAACTCCCCTTTATAAAACCATCAGCTCTCATGAGACTTACTCACTGTCACAAGAATAGCAAGTGAAAAACCCACCTCCATGATTCAGTTACCTCCCACTGGGTCCCGCCCATGACACATGGGGATGACTACAATTCAAGGTGAGATCTGGGTGGGGACAAAAAGCCAAACCATATCTCTTGCCATCAGGAATAATAATTCATACATCAATGAGAACAGAGAAGGGAAGGGGAAATAGGGAAGGAAGGATATGAAGAAAAAAGAACAGAGAAGGGAAGGGGGAAAAAGGGAAGAGAATGAATGAAGGAAGGAAAAGCTGGAAGCTACATCTTTAGATAGAAATATTAGCACTTTATTTTGCTTTCTTTTTAACTAAACATGACTGTTCAATGGAAAAGGCAGAAGCTTCCACTATAAATTATGTTTTATTTGCTGAGACCTAATTTTCCCTATGATTGCTCTTTTCTCACCTGGTGTTTACTTCCGTGTCCCAAATGGGCTCCAGAAGATCCTTCTCAAAAGTTACATTTTACTGTCTCTTTCATCCACTCAACAGCCTTTGATGGTGTCACATCCAACTCAGAGTAAAACCCAAAGTCTTTGCAATGCCTCACATACCCTATGTCTTTTGGTCCTGCCCACCTCTCTCATCTCCTGCCCTGTCGCACTCTACACCAACCACACTGGCTTCCTCACAGAGCTTCCAGGAGGCCTTTGCACTAGCTGCTCCCTCCATGGAATACTTCCCCTAGATAATCATATATCTCTCTCCTTCACCTTCCTCTAGTCCCTACATAAATGTTCCTTTATTAGAAACATCTTCCCTAGCCTAATCCCCGATTCAGCCTCTTCCAACGTCCTAGTTTACCCTGGTACTTACTATCACCTCTATGTACATAATATTTGTTTGATTCTATATGTCTTCACTTCCTGTCCCCACTTACCACCACCACTAGAATGTCAGGTCTGGGCTGGGGGAATGGACAGTATACAGTTTACTGCTCTTATATATCAAGCCTCAACAAATGACAGCTCATAATTAGCACTCAAATATATTGTTAAATATGTAAGTGAATAGAAAAGAAAGCAGGGAGATGGACAGGGAAGGAGGGGAAGAGGGAAGGAGAAAGGGTCATTGATATGGTTTGGCTGTGTCCCCACCCAAATCTCACCTTGAATTGTAGCTCCCATAATTCCCAATTATGATGCAGGCTCAAGTCTTCCTTTAATACACAGCCATGGTCTCTCTAGCAGATGTGTGAGCTACTTGGTCCTTTACTTTAAGAATGCTGAAAGGCAAGGCAACAGGAAGCCAATGGCCCCACCTCAGCACATTTACATCAGGCTCTGCAGTATCATATGGGGAAAGCAGAGAAATCACAGGTGGATCATGGATATTACATAGAAAGCCACTGCTGCAGTCCAGGGCCACTCCAATCCTCAATGTCTTCTCTGTACTAGTGTTTCTCAAGCTCCACTAATAGCTACCAGTCACTTAACACAATGCTAAGCTCTTTACTGAATATTTTACCTATCATAATCTCATTTAATCTTTGGAACAACTCTGAGCAGGAGATGTTATAATCCCATTTTTACAGATGACAGAACAGACTTAGGTAAAGTGGTTCACCCAATTTCACTCAACTAATACGCAACAGACTGAGGTTGGGAAAAGAGGTTGTCAGACTCCAAATACCAAAACCTCCAAAAACCTCTACCCTATCCTGCCTTCTAATTGTCCAGCTACCATACCTGAATCTGTCTTTCAAAGACTGAATCCCATAAGGATACAAACAAAAACAAACTCTACTCTCCCTGATATGGCCATTGACCTAATGGACATGAAGACTGTCATTACCATTTTGTCAATGACCCCCCAAAAAAGCAATAATATTATAAGACATGCTTTTGCTTGCTATTACAAATTTTACAAATTAAATTTTACCTTTTACAAATTAAAACTACAATGCATCAGTAGTTTGAAACTGTTGTAATGCTACTGATTACTCAGTTTGCTGCCATGATATCTACAAAATATAAACATGATAAAGTAAAAGCAAATATGTTAATATCCTATTGAGAGCAGGACTTGCCGAAGATGCTAGGGCCTCCCTGTCTGTAGGGTGGGAGATGTGGGAGTTGAGACAGGGGGAATTCTCCATCATTTTTATAAAACTTTGTGTGCCACATAGAGTATATCTGTGTCTCAGTGGATCATACATTATCAGTCAAAACTGCTTTTAGATCGCCCATCCTTTTGACTCAATCAAGGAAGAGTCATTAATTCTAAGCATGGCAATCTATACTTTGTCTTGGAAAAGGGAAAAAATCATTAAGCAGAGTTTCTAATGAAATAAGTAGAAGGGGGAAAAAGAAGGAAGAATGATACATATATGCTGTCTTATCTTCCTTCCCTTGATTTTTAAGATGGAAAGCCATGCTATTTACATGCCGAGGAGTCCCATACTTAGCATAATTATCATGAATAATGTTCCAGAGACAAGTTTAGGTTTTCTTCTCCTAGAAATAATTTGAGAAGGTAGAAGAGATGAGAGTAGGAGATATGGAATTGGCATTTCCTTATAAAATAACTTCTAAAACCCATGCTTATGATAGACACTATGCTAGAGGATTGCATATACATTATTTCATTTGATTTTCACCACTCTGAAAAAGATATAACTATTTACTATTAAAGAACTTGAAGCTCAGAGGATTTAAGTGATTTATCCCAAGGCCACATTGCTATTTAGAAAGCAACTGTTTGGGCCAGATTCATGGGTTTTCCTGCTACTCCTGTTGCCCCAGATGGATACAACATGTGTTACTCCTGAGACAGAATTGCTATGAGCCTCAACATTCACAAATAAATTGCAAGGTTACCAAACTCTCAACATTTACAAGGAATAAAAAATGACTAGGCAGATTTTCTACATTATGGACTCTTCAAAAGAAATAAAAAAGCAGGCCGGGCATGGTGGCTCACGCCTATAATCCCAACACTTTGGGAGGCCAAGATGGGCAGATCACCTGAGATCAGGAGTTCAAGACCAACCGGGCCAACATAGTGAAACCCCATCTCTACTAAAAATACAAAAATCAGCCAGGCATGGTAGCACATGCCTGTAGTCCCAGCTACTTGGGAGGCTGAGGCAGGAGAACCGCTTGAACCCGGGAGGTAGAGGGTGCAGTAAGCCGAGGTCGTGCCACTGCATCATTCCAGCTTGGGTGACAGAGCGAGACTCCGTTTCAAAAAATAAATAAATAAATAAATAACAAAAGGGCAACCAATCCCAGAGTCAATCAGCCACTTTAAGTGTCCTCTCAACTTTTAGGCCACAGCAGACCGTTCTAATCGGCCACTTCCTCTCTGTTCACTAGAGAGTTCCAAATTGGGTTAATATCTTATCTGATCTGTAAGTGCCATTCTGTCTTTGTGAGTAAACCTATCTGGGTTTTTCCAGCTTATAGGCTGCCAGGCCCTTGGTGAAGTCAAAGTAGTAATTTTCTTATTCTGTTACTAGCTCTACTCAGTTAACTCAGATTAAGAAAAATTATCACCTTGTTTTGAAAGAACTCTGATTTCACAGGGGCCATAGTTATGCTAGTTTCAGAACCTCTGTCCTCTGAGGTCATGGAATACAGTAGCTATGTGGAAGTAATGGATTAGAAGAGAAAAACGAGATCTCCTTCCGCTTCCTCCTCATTAATATCTCCAAAGATCTCTGAGTCGTTGCCAAAACTGTGACTGAGCATTCACGTGGGTTTTCAAGGCAGGTTCTCTGTTTGCTTAAGTTATATGGTGACCTTATCAGTTTCACTTCATAAGCCCAACACAGTTCAGTTTGATTTTAGGTTTCTGAAGTTGAGTTGGTAATTTCTAATAGATGTCAACTACTACAAAGTTCAGATGTGGAGCCAGACATATTTGGGCTGCAAGTTTTTGGAAAACTGGAACTGACTCTCTTGAGAGATTTCCAGCAGGGAGGGGCTAGTGCTTTCTTGCCAAGTTTAGACCCCATTCCAAATCCAAGAGGGTTAGAACCCTCAATCTTGGCTTGAATATTCTGCAAGATGAGGGGGAGTTCTGTTTCATTTTCCTCTAATTTAGCAAAAGTCTTCTTAGCTTTCAGAATTATGCCCAAGGGAACCATGTATAGATTTTTAGTGGCTCTGAAAAAAACCTACTTTCAATGACTTAATATGATTTTTTTAATGTTTTTATGGTTTTGATCTTAGTCAAATGCATCTGCACTTCCTCCTTTTCATTGTCTTAGCATGATTGACAGGGATCTATTCATTGCAGAACACTCATCTCTAAATATCTCTTAGGAAATAATATTTTCTCTCCCTAAAAGTTAGAGTTAAATCACTCCTCTAAAACTAATTGTTTCTGCCCAATAGCAAGTGTCACTGCTTGGCAGGTAAATTATGCAAATGCAATTTGTCTAGGCTCCATGTTATTTGTGTGTATGGAAAAGATGTCATGGCTGGGGCAGTCTATTTTAATAGAATGAGTAGAAGAAACAAGGAGTGGCCTGTATGGACTGGATAGGACCTGTGTAGAAAATGGGAGGAAAAAAAGGCTTAAAGCAGGAGACATTGGTTAAAGCCCCAGCTCTGCCATTCACTCACCATGATCTATCAATGGCAAGTTATTTAATTACTGATCTTGCTTGTAAAATAGGAAAAACAATACCTGCTTTATCTTGAGGGAAGATAATATATATGAAAGTAGAACATAAATACACACATAGACAAAATTCTAGGAACTGTAAACAAAAGCTTATCCTAAATTCTATAATCTGCATCCATCTCAGAGGATATGAAATAGGATCTGCTTAGATCATCCAATGTCTTTATATTCCTATAACATGATGCAATTTTTCAGGAACAAAATAACTGGTGACTGTAGAAAACTTAATAGAAATCTTCCCAAGTCTGTCTCTGGATTTGCCCGTAAAAGGATCTCCTTTAAAACAAAGAGTCTGGAAAAGACTAGTGATGATGACGGTTCCAGACTGGCAATGAGCAAAGCCTCCCTCTTCTTATTAGGGTCCAATTAATATTCACGTAGTCCCAACCCTGAAGGGATTTAGCCCCAGCATTTCATAAAACTGAAGCAATCCATCATCCAAAAAGGGCAAAGAGGCAAAATTTCTGAGCCCTTTTTCTCAAACTCCATCAGAAAATGTAAGCTCACGTTACTTCCCCTCCCCAACCCTTTCCTTCTTTATGAAGTGAGACTATTGTGGATAACTGTGGTCTCGTAATGCATTTTTGGCCAGCCAAGGCAGTACCATGGCTTCAGAAACTCTCTTTAGTAGGAGCTGGCCAGTGTTCTATTGTTTGCGTCTGGGACATGGCCAGTAGAGTTCGGACATCTGCCCATTGTGTGAGTTCCTTGGGCGCCAGAGGGCTGAAGCTCATTATTCCACTGGGAGTTATGCCTCTGTTCCTTGAAAAGGGGAGTGACTCACCAACAACCCTCTATCACATCTGACATTTGGAAGACGAAAATCCTTTGTGAGTTCCAAGTTTAATTTTGTGGGTGAGTTTCTTATTCTAACCAAGCTGATCCATAAAGGTATTGACTGGAGTTGTTCTTTGGTAAGAAATTTGGGAATCCCATTTCTAAACATGCCTAGGATTACGCCAATCCAAACAGTCTATCCCCTCTGGCTGCAAAACCAGAAGATAAAAAGAGAACAAACATCACAAGAGGCAGTGGAGGCAATGCTGGCAATGGTATAAGGAGCTGGCAAGTTTCTCAGTTCTCTCAATAATTTTGCTTTCTTCACGCCCCTTCCTTTTAAGTCTATTGCAATCGATTCTCAGACCTTTGAGAATCTCAATAAATACTCCTATTTTAATCTCCTACTTTTGTTATTAACTAGTAATGGCACATTAGAAAAGCTTATTATCCAAAGTTTCAATTTTTTGTCTTGAAAATGGGCACTATGTTAGCATTTACCACACAAGGCAGTGAAGGCTAAAGTGCTTACTTAGTATGAGAGCATGGTGCATAATAAATGCTCAGTAAAAGTCTGAGATAAAAACGATGACAATGATGGGGCTTACAAATAGCTCAGGACAGTAGTTAGCATGTAATAATGACTTGATAAATGATGAGAATCATTATTAAAATTACATTATTACTTTTTCTAAGTAAAGGGTGAGAATTGCTCAGTCAGTTTATTTGTTAAAGTTTATTTACAGACTATTTCCCATTAAGGTCAACACCTGGCTTTGGCCAGGCCCAAAATTGACACTTGACCTTGAAATGCCATCACCTCTGCTGTTCTATGACCTTGCTCCCAGCACCCATTGACCAACATCTTAGTTCTTTAAGGGGTTCCAACCTAGCCTTGATGGCTAACAATAGCCAATAACTTCCAGGAAAACAAAAAGCAGGATATTGGGGTCTTTTGGCCTCTGCATCAAAGAACAGCTGGATCCAATTCAGAGCTTTAACTGAAGAAAGAAAGAAAAATGGATGCCCTTCCACTGGTCATATGTCAACCTTTACAGACTGTGTCTCCACCACCTGCAAGAACAGATGCAAATGGAGTGTTTTTATTAGGGTAAGTCTTCCAGAAGATTATAAGCAATGGCCCTGCGAGAAACCAGTCCTATTGGGAATTGGTTGACAACACCCTCCTGGGATGCTGTGGCAAGGTGTGGCCCTTGGAGTGGAAGAGTTCTAGGTTCAAAGCCTGACTCAGCCCCCTGACTTTGGGCAGCTTTATTTATCTTTTTGGAGCTTCAGGTGCTTCATTTCACGTAAAGAGGGGGTAGAGAATTATACACTTACATAATACTTACCTGGGAAAGACACTCTGAGATTTCAATGAGATCCTATTCACTGAACCATGTAACACAACCTATGAGACTTAGTATTTGATATGCATTAATATGTGTTGGTTTCCTTTCTTCTTAAGAGTTTTTCTGAGGAGTAAATATGTGTAGAGTGAGTAATATGGTGGCAAATATACAGTTGGTGCTCAATAAATGTTACTGCTCTAAAAGGCAGTAAGGAATTCTGAGTTCTGTCTCCCTGGGAGTGAGACTCCTATGATGAGTTTCCAGTTTCCTCAAAGCCCTCTGCTCCTCTGCTTTAGCCTGTTACTGACATGGCCTGTTTTATCTTCTCCATCCTCTTCCCCAATTCTATAGCTCACATGACTGCCCCAAGAATCTCAGGAAAGCCCTTTCCTGCTCCTCCAGGGAGTCTGCAATACAGGCCAGATGCTCTCAAAGATTAGATGACTTTTCAGTCTATTAAAACAAACAAACAAACAAACAAAAACCTATCCTTTGTCTCAGGCCATTATTTCTTCTCTTATTTTGGAAGAAGTAATTTCCCATTCTTCATTTATATCATTTTGCTGAGGGTATTTGTGGATCATCAGCCTATATGTCAAGTCTTCTCCTTGGTTACACCATATAAATTCAGTTCTATATGTAAGCTAAAGTGACTACAACTAGAATAGGAATTAAATATATTTCAGGTTTTGCAGACAACAAAACTCCTTTTTTCCACTCAGTATCTCTTTGGATAAAACATTATCCTCAGTCTATACATTCAAATTTTAGTGCTGTAGGTACTGCCTCATTTGGGAGGCAAGAAAGGTAAAAAACTTGCCTCAAAGGATATTTTCTTGCTAATGGCAAGGTCGGAACCTGCACACAGGTGACCTGGTTCCCAAGCCTTTTGTCTTTTCAGTATCTGATGATACCTGACCTGGTAGGGTCACCTGAAGTTTAAACTACTCTGCATCATAGGAAAATCTTTTGGTGTGTGGGATCCTGCTGAGAACTCTTGTGTTCCCTGTACACTGTTCAGGTTAGTGTCCACGGACTACTTCCCATTCCTCCGAACATATTCAATGGACATTTTTCCACTCTCTGTAACGATCTGTCTCAATAATCTACCTGGAAAATTAACTCATCCTCCAATGTCCAACTCAAGGTTCACTTTTTTTCTGTAACTCTCCACAACTTCCTGAGAAAAATCAATCACTTCTCCACCTGTGTTCTAATAGAACTTTGCAAATGTCTCATTTATTGAGTCACAGATATTTGTGTATCTTTATCTCTCCACTAAACTGTGAATTGTTCAAGGTTAGAAATTCTATTTTATTCATCCTTGTATCCACAGCTCTCTAAGAGTTTAACACATGGTAAGCCTTCGTAATTCTTGTTTTTGTTACTTTGTTTTTGTTTTTTGCTGATAATTTTCATATTAGTTGCATTAAGTGAATAATAATGCTTTACATGGTTCTGATCAACATTGAAACATGTCTGAACTGAGTATCTTGGATTTCCAGGAGCTAGAAGTACTGAAAACATTTGACAAATTTTACATGAAGGTTTTGGTAACTTTATGCAAAAAGACTAAGAGAAAGTTTGTAGAATCAGAGCACCATGCAGAATACCCACAGAGTTCCCTTTACTCTTTAAAGCAGTTTAATTTGTTCACCATAAAAATTCCAGAATTTTCTACTCTTGACAAAAATAATACCAAAAAAACCCCACTTATGATACACAGTTCCATGGTGGAATATCAAGAAAGACAAATGTTAAACTACCACAATATAAAAACTACTCTTTTAGAAATAGAATAATAACACAGCACTACACAAACCTCCAATGACTTCAAATTTAGCTTTTTATCCCAATATGGTGATTAAGTCTTCAACTATAATTAAAATACTTCAATATCTTTTATCAATATCTCTTATAGAATTGCTTAAAAAGTAATATGAACTCTAAAATATGCTACCATCCTTGGGAGATATCATACAATTTCCCAAGTCTGTCATTTATTCTTTAATATTTTGTACTTCATTCAGCTCTAAAGTAGAAATAGAGGAATACTCACATACTTGGCCAATGACTTACAAACTGTGAAACACGAATGTTGATTCATCAAATCTGCCCTCTAAATAGTATCTATATAGGCAAATTTTTACTTCTGAGATATTGAGGGAATCAGTCCACTGCCCTTCCCACCACTGGCCTTCCTTGGGTTGAAAGAATTATTTCATTTGTATTCAGTTTATAACTTGGCTTGCCCTGGGATAATATCAGACTGATATTTTGAGCTATGTTTGGTTATTCTTGGCACCAATCATGGTTTCTACCAATCAGATTATGACATGCTACAATGAGAAGAAATGTAGTATTAAGAGAGGTGAAAACTGGAAATACATCCTAATACATGGAATATACATAACATTGCAGAGTGATAAAGGAAGTAAGGGAGGCTTCAGGGGTATGTTTTGTCTTAAGACCAGAGAACAAATACCATTCAACACAAACTAGAAAGAGATAAAGCATGACAGAATCCTTGTATGTTGACATCAGCTTGAGTTAGAAGCTACAAAGGTAAGAGTTACTTGACATAAATGCTGCTGTTTAGATTTCTCAATATTCCATGTTTACTTATTTTACTCTGGAAACTGAGGAGAAGGAAAAGAAATATCAGCCCATAGGTGGAATCATTCCACAGATCACACTAACAAGGCTCTCATCAATGAGGCTGTAATGATGATGGTTAGTGTTACATGCTGCATATGTGTTTTTTAAAACTGTATGAACAATTTTAGGTAGTTGAATCCTACTTACTAATTCCTTGCCAGAACAACTTTTTTTCCCTTCAACATCTCTTTCAACATTACCAAAATGATTTTGTTTGGTTTTGTGTGTGTAGACTCTCCACAGGTCCCTCACTCTTTGGAATAAATTGTAAGTCACATTAATAATGACCTATATTGGCCACTGAGCCCAAAGGAGAGTTCAAAGGACACATCAAAGGGAACAAAACATTAAGATGACTCCTGAAAATCGTGATCAGGGCAACTGGCAAAAGCAGAAAACACACCAGAAACTCATCTGCGTTAGTCAGGGTACTCCAAAGAACCAATGTATATGTGTGTGTGTATGTACACATATGTAAATAATGAGATTTATAAGGAGTTGGCTTGCACAATTACAGAGACTGAGAAGTCCTGAGATCTGTTCTTTGCAAGCTGTAGACATGAGAAAGCCAGTGGTGTATTCTGAAGACCTGGAAGCTGGACAGCTGACAGTATACCTTCTAGTTCTGGTCTGAAAGCTGAGAGCCAGGAGCACTAGGGCAGAAGACTGATTTTCTGATTCCAAATCCTCCCTTCTTTCACCTTTGCGCTCTACTTAGGCTCTCAAGGGATTGGATGATGGCCCACACACATTGGCAAGGGCAATCCACCTTACTCAGTCTACCTATTTGAATGCTAACCTCTTTCAGAAACACCCACACAGACATAGCCAGAAATAATATCTAACCAGATAGCTGGCCATATCTGGTTGACAGTTAAGTTGCCACTTAAAATTATCACAGAGCACACTGATGGTTTAGCATCTGACTGATTGATTAGAGGTTAAATCTTATCTCTATACTTCCTTGTGCCTCAGCATTCCCATAAATAAAGTGAGAATTATAAAAATTAATATTTAAATACATGGTAAATAAGCTCACTGCCTGAGAGACGATAGGCACATACACATATTATTTTATATTTTGCTATTACACACCTCCATAGAAATGTTTTGTTGTATATGTATATACACATTTATACATTTATAAGTATAATTGTTTTTTATATAATAGGTACTATTTTTGAGCTACAATTACGCATTAGGCAATGAGATAGAACAAATGAATAAACATGTGTTAGGCCATTCCTTCTGTTGCTATAAAGAAATACCATGCTTTCCATAAAGCCTGCAGAACGTGAAGAATTAAACCTCTTTATAAATTAATAATACATTAATAACTTACTAATTTACAAAGAAAAGAGGTTCAATTTTTTAATAAAGAAAAGAGGTTTAATTCTTCACATTCTGCAGGCTCTATGGAAACTATGGTGCTGGCATCTGCTCGGCTTCTGGGGAGGCCTCAGGGAGCTTTTACTCCTGGGAGAAGACGAAGCTGGAGTGGCACATCACATGGCGAAAGCAGCAGCAAGCAGCGAGGGAAGAGGTTCCACACTCTTTCAACCAACCAGATCTTGTGAGAACTCACTATCATGAGGACAGCACCAAGCCATGAGGGATCCGCCCCCATGACCCAATCACCTCCCACCAGGCCCCACCTCCAACATGGGGGATTATACTTTAACATGAGATTTGGATGGGACAAATATTCAAACCGTATCAAAGCAGAAAATATGAATGAGGTTATACTTTGTCAATAAGCTATAGATGGTGGGAAAGCATGCAATTCAATATAAAATTCCAGAAACATTGACAAGACAGACCAATTTTTTTCTGGGACAGTCCTGGTTTATGTGTGTTGTTTCAGAGTAATTATTAATAGTTTCCCCCTTTCCTAAGAGTGTCCTGGTTTGAGCAATTAAATGCCCACACTGATGTTCCTTTGCAGTAGGATAAGCCTGGTGGGAGGGAAAATGTGCTTAGGGTACTTGGGTCACCTGATCTAGATGAAGAGGCAGTGTAGGAAAGTTTTCCAAGAGAGGTAAAATCTAGGTTGACAGCTCATGGATGTGTCAAAGTAGCTGTGTGAAAAATGAGGCAGAAGCACAGTAAGAAGCTCTAATTTCAAAGGGCAGAATAGCAAGTCCAAAAGCACAGCAGAGTCAGGAGAACCAGAAAGAAATTAAAATCTAGAAAGATCGTAAAGTATAAAGGAGAAAGTTGGGAGGAAGAGTCAAGGACTAGACACAGCCCAGTAAAGCTTCTCCCACCAAGAGACACCAGACCATCAAGTAGACTGGCACTCTCGGAACAGATATTCAGGAAGAAGACAGTGAGAGTGGATACAGGGAGGATACAGATCCCAAGGCTGAAAGGGGAGGAAGCTGGGAACTGAGCACCAGGATGCCAAGCACCAGGACTCATTGCTGGCTTCAAGTGGCTCCCAGGAAGGAGCGAGTGAAATAGGCTTTGAGCAGCCCATTCTTATCACAGAGCTCTGAGATCCTAGCTGTGAGACCCCACCACCCCCATGGACATTTGAGTTGACAGGAAGAACTGCCTAGAGTCTTGGCAGAGACAGAATTCCAGGCAGCATGGAGCTCATAGGGTTTGGTGCAGGAACAACTGCAATGGAGCATGGCCATGGAGTGGCCCAAGACTCACCATACTCCTCTAGGTGGGTTTAGAGTTTGTTAGCAGCTGGACTGGGAAAGAGCAGGGCTGTCTTACCCATGCGATGAAGCCAGTCTTATCTGAACGACTTCATCCGCTGGCCTCTCCCAGGGTCCCTGCCTTGCCACACATATTTGCAGAACAGCCTCAGTTGCCCTGCTGAAATGCTTGCCAGTGGCCACCACCATAGCTCCTTCACTGACAGCCCCCACCTTCCTGTTGGAGCACTTTTGCAGATGAACCTCCACCAGGATGCCTCCACCCGCACCCTTTCCCCACCAGCACACACTCACCTGCAACCTCCCACTGCTTCCCCAATGGTGAGCACACATACACAGAAACGAGCTGCTACCTCACCAGCACACACTCGCTGTGGCCTACCTCTGCAACCTTGCTGGTACCCACACATGAGGACCCATCACCATCCCACCAGGGTGTACATGCCTGCAGCCTCCTCACCATCCCATTGGTGCACACACACCCATGGGCCCCAACCTGCTGCCACACAAGTGGCCCCCCAGCCTACTCACTGGTGCACGTTTGCCTGCAGCACCCCCCAACACCCACTGCAGCACACTCTCCCATGGACTCCTGCTGCCGCACTGCAGCACTTTTTGCTGGCAACCCCCATGGAAGTATTGTCATTGGACTGGGAACAACTTGGCCCCTCCAGTAAAGCAGGTTTTGACCTCGAAGGGCCAGAAAACAAAGCTACAGGTCTGGTCCTAGGTCCTGAGGGTTAGAACACACAAACCAGGAGTGCTGAGCTGAGCCTTAGCCTCCTGAAAGCATCCAGAAACAAAGGCAATTGACTAAATTCAACTTGTGCCACAAACAAGCCCTCAAGAGTATCAAAGAACATAAAATCTAAAAGCCCCATTCAAAGGACAACAACTTCAAAGATTAAAGAAACATGAGCTCACACAGATGAGAAAGAAGCAGTGCAAGAATTCTGGCAACTCTAAAAGCTAAAGTGTATTCTTACCTCCAAACAACTGCACTAGCTCTCCAGTAATGGTTATTAACCAGACTCAAATGACTGAAATGACAGACATAGAATTCAGATTCTGGATGGCAAGGAAGCTCAAAGAGATACAGGAGAAGGTTGAAACCCAATCCAAGAAAAGCACTAAAACAATCCAAGACTTGAAAGATGACTTAGCCATTTTAGAAAGAACCAAATTGAAATTCTGGAAATTAAAATTTCTCTGTAGAAATTTCATAATGCATTTAGAAGTATTAAAACAGAATATATCAAGCTAAGGAAAGAATCTCAGAGCTCAAAACTACTTCCTTCAAATCAACAAAGGCAGACAAAATAAAATGAATTTTAAAAAATGAACAAAACCTCCAAGAAATATGGGATTATGTAGAGACCAAACCTACAACTCATTGGCATTCCTGAAAGAGATGGAGAGAGAACAAGCAATATGGAGAACATATTTGAGGATATTGTCCACAAAAGCTTCCCCGAACTCATTAGAGAGGTTGAAATGCAAATGTAGAAAATTCAGAGAACCCCTGCAAGATATTGTACAAGACAATTATCCCCAAGATGTACAGTCATCCAGTTCTCCAAGGTTAATGTGAAAGAAAAATCTTAAAGGTAGCTAGAGAGAGAAGGGGTAGGTCACATATAAATGAAACTCCATCAGGCTAACAGTGGATCTTTCAGCAGAAACCTTACAAGCCAGAGGAGATTGGGGGCCTATGCACAGCATCCCTAATGAAAACAAATTCCAAATAAGAATTTCATACCTAGCCAAATTAAGCTTCAAAAGCAAAGGAGAAATAAAATCCTTTTCAGACAAACAAATGATAAGGAAATTCATTACCAACAGACTTGCCTTATAAGAGGTCCTTAAAGGAGTACTAAATATGGAAATGAAAGACTGATACCTGCCACCGCAAAAAACACACTTAAGTACATAGCCCACTAACACTATAAAGAAACTATACAATCAAGCCTACATAACAACTGGCTAACAACACATGACAGAATCAAATTCTCATATACCAATATTGACCTTGAATGTAAATGGACTAAACACCCCACTTAAAAGGCACAGAGTGGCAAGTTGAATAAAGAAGCAAGATCCAATTATATACTGTCTTCAAGAGACCAATCTCACACGCAATGACACTCATAGATTCAAAGTAAAAGAATGGAGAAAGAGCTATCAAGCAAATGGAAAACCAAAAAGAGGAGGGATTGCTATTCTTATTTAAGACAAAACAGACTTTAAATCAATAATGATCAAAAAGGATAAAGAAAGGCATTACATTATGATGAAGGGTTCAATTCAACAAGACGACTTAACTATCCTAAATATATATGCACCCAACAGTGGAGTACCCGGATTCATAAAATAAGTTATTAGAGACCCTCAAAGAGACTTAGATAATCACTCAATAGTGGGAGACTTTAACACCTCATTGACAGTGTTAAACAGATCACTGAGGCAGAAAATTAAAGATATCTAGGACCTAAACTCAACACTTGACCACATGGACCTAAGAGTGATGACAGAATGCTCCACCCAAAAAAAAAAAAAAAAAAAAATCAACAGAATATACATTCTTATTTTCACAAGGCACATACTCTAAGATCAATGACACTCTCAGCCATAAAGCAATTCTCAACCAATTCAAATAATATCAAATCATACAAACCACATTCTCAGACCACAGTGCAATAAAAATAGAAGTTGATACCAAGATCTCTAAAAACCATACAATTACACGGAAATTAAACAACCTGCTCCTATGCGATTTTGAGGTAAAGAGTAAAACTAAGGCAGAAATTTAAAAATTCTTTAATGAAAACAAAGATACAACACACCAGAATCTCTGGGACACAGTTAAAGCAATGTTGAGAGGAAAGTTTATAGTGCTAAATGCCTATATCAAGAAGTTAGAAAAATCTCAAATTAACAACCTAATATCACACCTAGAGGCACTAGAAAAACAAGAGCAAATCAACTCCAAAGCTAACAGCAGAAAAAGAAATAACCAAAATTCGAGCTAAGGTGAATGAAACTGAGATGCAGGGATCCACACAAAAGATCAATGAAACAAAAAAAAAAAAAAAAAAAAAAAAAACACCTTGGTTTTTTTAAAAAAAAAAAAAACCATCTGGTTATTTGAAAGAATAAACAAAATTGATAGACTTCTAGCTAGATTAATAAAGAAAAAGAGAGAAGACTGAAATAAACACAATCAGAAATAAAGGTGACATTTCCTCTGACCCCACAGAAATACAAAAACCCTCAGACACTATCATGAACACCTCTTCCACAAACTAGAGAACCTAGAAAAAAATGGATAAATTCCCAGAAACATACTACCTCCTGAGATTGAACCAGGAAGAAATTGAAATCCTGAAAAGACCAATAATGAGTTCCAAAACCAAATCAGTAATACTAACTAGCCAGAAAAAGCCCTGGACTAAATGGATTCAAAGCCAACTTCTACCAGATATACAAAGAAGAGCTAATACCAATCCTACTGAAATTATTACAAAAAAAATCGAGGAGAAGAGATTTCTGCCTAATTCATTCTATGAGGCCAGCATCATTCTGATACCAAAACCTGGCAGAGAAACAATGAAAAAAGAAAATCTCAGGCCAATTTCTCTGATGAACATAGATGCAAAAATCCTCATCAAAATACTAGCAAGCCAAATCCAGCAGCATTTAAAAAAGCAAATCCAGCATAATCCTAGCTTTATTCCTGAAAGGTTGATTAAACATACACAAATCAATAAATGTGATTCATCCTATAAACAGAACTAAAAAACAAAAATGACATGATCATCTAAGTAGATGTATTTACGGCTTTCAGTATAATTTAATATCCCTTCATGTTACAAACTACGAACGAAGTAGGCATTGAAGAAACATACCTCAAAATAATAAGTCATCTATGACAAACCCACAGCCAACATCATACTGAATGGGCAAAAGCTGAAAATATTCCCCTTGAGAACCAGAAGACAAGGATGCCCACTCTTACTGCTTCTATTCAACATAGTACTAGAAGTCTTAGTGAAAGTAATCAGGCAACAGAAAGAAATGAAAGGCATTCAAATAGAAAGAGAGGAAGTCGAACTTTCTTTAAGACAACGTGTTTCTTTACCTAGAAAACCCCATAGTCTATATCTAAGGCACCTACTAGTGACAAACAACTTGAGTAAAGTTTCAGGCTACCAAATAAATGTACAAAAACCACTAGCATTCCTATACCCCAATAACATCCAAGCTGAGAGTCAAATCAAAAATATAATCCCATTTACAATAGCCACAAAAAAATAAAATACCTAAAAATACAGCTAATCAGGGGGGTGACAGACCTATACAATGAGAATTATACAGCACTGCTAAAAGAAATCAGAGACAAAACAAGCAAATGGAAAAACATTCCATGCTCATGTATAAGAAGAATCAATACTGTTAAAATGGCCATAATGCCCAAAGCAACTTACAGATTCAACGCTATTTCTATCAATGTACCAATGTCATTTTTCGCAGAATTAGAAAAAACTATTCTAAAATTCAAATAGAACCAAAAAAGAACCCAAATAGGCAAAGCAATCCTAAGCAAAAAGAACAAAGCTGGAGGCATCATACTACCCAACTTCAAACTATATTACAAGGCTACAGTAACCAAAACAGCATGGTACTGGTACAAAAACAGACACAGATCAGTAAAACAGGTTCAAGAACCCAGAAATAAAGCAACATCTACCATCTTCTGATCTTTGACAAAGTCTGAAATAACAAGCAGTGGGGAAAGAACTTTCTAGTCCATAAACGGTGCTATAACTGGCTAGCCATATGCAGAAGATTGAAACTTGACCTCTTCCTTTCACCATATATAGAAATCAACTCCAAATGGATTACAGGTTTAAATGTAAGACCTAAAACTGTACAAACCCTAGAAAAAACCCTTGGATATATCATTCTGGACATAGGCTTTGGCAAAAAATTCATGATGAAATCTCCAAATGCAATTGCAACAAAAATAAAAATAAACAAGTGGGACTTAATTTAAGCAAAGAGCTTCTACATGGCAAAAGAAATTATCAACATAGTAAACAGATAAGCTATAGAAAGGGAGAAAATAGTCACAAAATATGCATCCAACAAAGGTCTAATATCCAGAATTTATAAGGAATGTAAACAAATCAACAAGCAAAACCCAAACAATCCCATTTAAAAATGGGCAAAGGACATGAACAGACACTTCTCAAAAGATGATATATACACAGCCAAAACTCATATAAAAAAGCTCATCATCACTAATCATCAGAGAAATGCAAATTAAAACCACAATGAGATATCATCTCACACCGGACAGGATGGCTATTATTAAAAAGTCAAAAAATAACAGATGTTGGCAAGGTTGCAGAGAAAAGGGAAGGCTTATACACTGCTGGTGGGAATGTAAATTAGTTCAGTGTGGAAAGCAGTTTGGACATTTCTCAAAGAACTTAAAACAGAAACTACCATTCAACCCAGAATCCCATTACTGGGTATATACCCAAAGGAATATACATTGTTCTACCAAAAAGACACATGCACTCATGTTCATCACAGCACTATTCACAATAGCAAAGACAAGGAATCAACCTAGGTGCCCATCAACAGTACCGGATAAAGAAAATGTGGTCCATATACACCATGAAATACTATGCAGCCATAAAATAATGAAATCACATATTTTGCACAGCCATGGATGCAGCTGGAGACCATTATTCTAAGTGAATTAACGTAGGGTCAGAAAACCAAGTACCATATGTTCTCACTTATAAGTGGGAGCTAAACACTTAGTACACATGCACACAAAAATGGGGAAAATAGACACCAGGGCCTACTTAGCAGGTAGAGGGAGGGTCAAAACATTGCCTATCAGATACTATGGTCACTGACTGGGTGACAAAATCATTTTTGTACACCATACCTCAGGGACATACAATTTACCCATGTAATACACCTGCACATGTACTCCCTGAATGTAAAATAAAAGTTGAGAAAAAAAAAAGTTGCAAAGGATGACATTGATCAGTAGTGGTCATATCATGAGTGTTCAGACAACCTGAACCAATGTACTTTAAGGGCACTAAAAAGCCAAGGAAGGGACCCTGTTTACTAAGGGTAGGCAATGGTAGTATGTGCTGTGGATGTTGGGGAGCTGTGAACCTAGAGAATAAAGGGCTTGTTTTATTTGGAAGCTCTTGGAAACTTGATTTTTACAACTAATATCGTTTTCTTTATGGCCTTCCTCTCCCAGACCACGGAGGTGACACGGCTAAGAACTCAAAGCCTGCAGCATCCATTTTGCCCTTTAGTTTACATTTCAGCAGAACAATTCCAGGATGAATCATTCCCTGCACAGGTTGTTGGTTATGCCCAGTTTACAGCTCATTTTCAAAGTTCTTTTCTACTTTATGTTCCAGGCTGAGTTTGCAGAGATTTATGTGGAGATTTCTTATTCTCTTTGAAAAATAGAAAATCTTTCACCAGTGTATTTTTCTCCCTCAGTGAGGCAACACTGAACCTCCTTGCTGTTATTCTCCATAAAGCCTTTTCTACCACCATCAAATTGATCATTTTTATTTAAGACAGAAAGTGAATCATTAAGAATGGAAAAATTAGTTCTGCAAGGTAGACTGGAAACTGAACGCAGCCTTTGGAAATCAGAAGAAAGTGAGACAGGAATCACTAACTCTATGAGACAAAACTGTGTGCTCTAAAATAGCGAACTTAATTTTGGAGGATTCAATTACTCAAAATCTCCTACTCCTAAAACCTAACCTAATGTGGCCCCAGGACTGGGCAATGAGTGCTTGCCTACAGACACGACAGTAACTCAGTGTTGGGAAGAAAAGAAACTTTAAAGAAAAATTTTCATTAAGGATGCATCCTATATCCAAAGAGGAAAGTTATATTTAGTTTATAAAGAGGGAGTTTCATGAGGAAAGGCATATGAATAATGAGCTGGTAGTTGTAGAATAATATAGGAGTTGAGAGCTATACTATCTAAATTCACATCAGGATCTTCAATTTACTTGCTGTAAACAGACATGCAAGACACTTGACTTTCGATAAATGTCTTAAGTTCTCTGAGCCTATTTCTTCATCTGTAAAATGAGGATAAAAATATCTCACGATTGTTATTAAGATTGAATGTGTTAATATTTCTCAAATACTTTAAGTAATGCTTGACACGGAATAAGAGCTTGTTAATAATAATGACAAAAATTTATCAATAATCGTTGCTCAAGCATGATGTATTCTACTCTAACATCTCTACAAATTCAGTTTCTATTTCTAGGAAATGATTTAGTCTCCCACTATGTCTCTTTCATATGCCTTAAATCTTCCTGAAACCAAGTAAAATTAGTAACTCCTAGAGCAAAATTTATTTTTAAAAATTTATGAACAAAAGAATTCACAGTATTCTTTCCAAATCTCCAGTGACCCACCTACTCATACACTGAGTCCCTCAGTGATAAAAAACATTTGTCCAGGTGGCAATGGCAGGGCATTTTGGGGATGAACACAGCTGAGCAGGGTCAGAGTTTACTTTATCTTAATATCTCTGTCTCAATTTAGAAAAAAAGGAAGGTCCCAGCTTCCAGACAGCCATGAAAACAAAATAAACAGGCATGTAAATGAGATGTGTTTTGGATGTGAGTTTATATATATTGGCAGGAAGGGCAGTGAAACTTATGACTCTACTTTCTTATTCTCTCCTGTCCCACTTGGTGCCAAAGGAGTTATTTTTAAAAGCATGGGTTCATGTTTTTGATCATAATGTTATGGCAAAAGGGGAGATGACCTTTCCATTTAGCTAGTAGCTGTTATACGATCAGGAAGCTCCAAATGATAACACTTCAGGTTTGGTTACCATTTTGGGTATGCCATAGTTTTTTTTGTTTGCTTTTTGTTTATTTGGTCGGTTGGGTTTTGTTTTTTGTTGTTTTTTGTTTTTTGGTTTCTCTTCAGTTAAATAGCACTTACCAAGCCCGAACACGTCCAACTAGTCCTTTATTTCTTAGTTCATTGAAAGAATATTTATTCCCTACCAAATTCTGCCAAAGCATCTTACAAGACTCCATCTGGTATGGAATCATAGAGAAATAAGTGAACATACTAAACCTTTACCAAAGCATGTAGGTGTTTCCTCAATTCTGCACATCAGGATTGAGAGAGAAAACAACAGATGAATGTGTCTCTATGTCAAACATATAGAATAAAAATATTACCTATAGAAGCAACCAATGGGATGCAACTCTGCTTAACTAACAAACAGGATTACAACTCAAGGGGTTCCCTTCAGCAAGAGAAGATTGGACTCTTCGTAATTCATATAGTGCCTTTAATACTTCAGAACAGGAATTCTCATTTTTTATTATTCTGTGGGGTTAACAGGTTCTGGGCCGACTTCTCGAGGGAAAAATGATACATTCCTGGCAAACAAGAACAAAACGCTCATTTGGTATGTTTTGTGTGCTAATGTTTTTTTCCTGGGCAAAGAGGAAAATGCAATGACTTATGTGGTCCGATATGTTTTAAGTCCTTATGTGAGAGACTAGTGAAAGTATTGTCTATATTATTCCGCAATTCTGACAGAAAACTGGACATTTTAGTAAATATTCCAAACATTCTTTATATAAATTTAAAACCATGGATAAATCTTCTCAAGCCACTAAAGTTACTCTTTTTTTGGATATTTAGTGATGAGTAGTCTAAAACTGTCTATTATACTCATAAAATATATACTGGGGGAAAAGAATTTTTGCTCATGAAATTTGATCTTTGCTGTAGTTTGGATATTTGTCCTCCCCAAATCTGTTGAAATGTGATCCCCAATGCTGGGGGTGGGAATTAATGAAAGGTGTTTAGGTGACGGGGGGCGGTGAATACTTCATGAACAGCATAACGCTGAATTGCACTTAATAGGAGGTGTTTGAGGCAGTTGTGGATGAGTGAATTCTCACTCTTATTAGTTCCTGTGAGCTATTTGTTAAAAGGAGCCAAGTACCTCTTCTTCTCTCTCTCTTCCTCCCTCCCTTCCACACTCCCTCCGCTCCCTATCTCACCATATGATCTCTGCACATGCCAGCTCCCCTTAACCTTCCTGCATGAGTGGAAGCAGCCTGAGGCTCTCAGCAGGTACATATTCCAGTGCCATGTTTCTTGTATAGTCTGCAGAACTGTGAGCCAAATAAACCCTTTTCATTATAAATTATTCGGCCTCATTCCTTCATAGCAACACGAAACAGACTAAGACAATTTTCATTACTAACATTTTGCTGTTAAAAAAATCTTCTGAATTCCCAAATCTCTGAGCAAATAATGTCATTCTGCAGGGATAATTGTATTTAACAAAATTGGTGTTAGAGTTGTTTCATCCAAAACAACCAAATAATTCTTATATTTCTCAAAGAGAGTGGAGCAATAAAATCTCATCATATTTCTATGGAAGGAGAGTAACATTTAAATTAAAATGAGTAATGTGTATAAGTTTTATTTCTTAATTTGCATCAACAGGAAGATGAAATAGAAGTTTAAGATCTGCATTACGGTAATCAGTGGTGGCTGAAGAAACAAACAACCTCCCATGTCAGTGGCTTAGCCCAGCCAAGGTTTTTTCCTCACACTTGCAAGTCCACTGTAGATGGTCTTGGGCAGCTTTCCTCCATATTGGGGACCTGGATGCCTTCTGCCCTATGGCCCTGCCATCTTGAAGTCCTTTGCTTCTAGCTGCTCAGATTGTGGGGAAGAGAGAGAGAACGAGAGAGAGAGAGGGGGTATAGGGAGAAAGAGATAGAGAATGAAAGATTGTATAGACAGTCTTGAATAAAGTAATGGATATTGAATTGGTTTAAATGACACATGACTGGCTAGGAGTCATGACCTCCAAGTCTTGCAGGCTTTAGTATTTTATCTACAACTTGTTATACAATTGCTAGGTCTTTATAAATCATATAATTCCTCCAAAAAGGTAAAGAATTATACAAATAGGCCAAAAACACAACTGCAAAAGCCTAATTTATGGGTGAAGAATTGATATAAATCATCTGTAGAAACAATCGCATTTTGAGTAAGTGATAAAGCAATCTCTCTTTAAATGTTGCTCATTTCGGCCGGGCGCGGTGGCTCAAGCCTGTAATCCCAGCACTTTGGGAGGCCGAGACGGGCGGGTCACGAGGTCAGGAGATCGAGACCATCCTGGCTAACACGGTGAAACCCCGTCTCTACTAAAAAAATACAAAAACTAGCCGGGCGAGGTGGTGGGCGCCTGTAGTCCCAGCTACTCAGGAGGCTGAGGCAGGAGAATGGCGTAAATCCAGGAGGCGGAGCTTGCAGTGAGCTGAGATCCGGCCACTGCACTCCAGCCCGGGCGACAGAGCGAGACTCCGTCTCAAAAAAAAAAAAAAAAAAAAAATGTTGCTCATTTCAATCACCTAAGTACTTCAATCACCTAAGATAAATGAATAGGCATGGCTTTACTAAGTGGTCTTTCTAACATGATGATATGATAGGGTCTTAATCATCTCCCATGAGAGTCAAAGATTCTTTCACAGTGTATCTAACTGTGTTTAACAGAGGACTTTGTCTTTCTACATCTCCTTAGAAATATTTATGCATTGTAAGTGAAGTGAAACATACCAGGGGTAATTATTTATAATATTTAACAACACGTTAAGCACAAGCATTGACCAGTCAGAATGGATACTGACCCTAGAGTAACATCTTGGCATCTCCAATTGCAATGGGCATTGAATCTTTAACTCCTGGATCATAAAGAAGGAGCCCCTGGCTAGGGTGGCAGTGGGGAGCAGGCAATTCTGATCCATAGGCAGCAGATATTATTTACTAATACAGGTTTTTTTTAATATTCCATCAATGTGTACAGTCATACTGGAGTCCAGCTAATCCAGAACCCACCATAAGACTCCAGCTTTAAATTTTCTAAGCCATCAGGGATTACATGCTGGAATTTGAGGTTTCATTTCCATTATATATTGTAGCTCCTGATAAAATTTCTAAAACTTTTTCAAATTTTTATGAGATTCTTATCAAAGTATTACTTGTCATCTTGCTCTGAACTCAACTGCTCTGTTCTCTTTTGTGGCTGCTCATTAAATTATCTAACCAGTTTTCTTAGTTGTTTACCTTTCTAACCCTTAGAAGGGTCTTGTATGAGGAGCAGGTAGCTGGATTTTGTGTTTCAAAACATTACATCTACAATATTATAAATAGTCAATATTGTCAATGTAATCACCGATGGTTTGGTCATATCTTAATCATTTAATCCCATGCTTTCTATTGTGGCCCCTTTTTTGATGGTTTTATTAGTTTCTCTAACCTCTGACACCACCCTCCAAGAATGCTAATTTAGTATAACTTTACTTTCTCCACCCACCAGTTCACCACAAGCAAGTACACACATAAACACCCTGTATTAATTCAAGTCCTCTAGGAAGCAGACGTCAAGATGGAACCAGAAGTACAGGAGATTGGATGAAAGACAAAGGGGAAACGAAGCAGTGAAATGTATTTTAATACAGGTCTGATGCCTGGAAAAAGAAAGAGGGAAGGAAAGCCTGGATAGGAAGGGCTTCAGACTGCAATGCAGCTTTGAAAATGTCTCAGCCAGCCCATGGGGAACCATAGAACAAAGATAACTAAATTGGGCAGAAAAGGCCTGATTCTAGTTCCTCTGTGTGCTCAGCCATCAGCTGGGAGCAGCCTAGGGAGAGCATGGCTTCATGTAAATGCTGCAATAGATCCCAAAGACCCACATACATACATGTGACACTTCCCAAATTTTGACGTGATTTATTTAGTTTACATTTAAAAAATATTCAGGCTGGATATGATGGGCTCATGCTGTCATCTCAGTGCTTCGGGAGGCTGATGTGGGAGATTCACTTGAGGCCAGGAGTTCAAAACCAGCCTGGGCAATATGGTGAGACCCCATAAAAATAGAAAAATTACAAAAAATAGAAAAATTAGCTGGGCATGGTAGTATGTACCTGTAAGAGGCTGAGGCAGGAGAATCACTGAAGCCCAGGTATTCAAGGCTGCAGTGAGTGATGAAGACACCACTGCACTCTGGCCTGGACAACAGGACAAGATCCTGTATCTCATAAAATAAAATAAAAAATTCAGTTTGACTTTTGCATCTTTTCACACATACATACATACATGCACATGTAAGGAATTTACTTTCTCCCCTCTTCTGTCTTACATGACAGAAGTACCGGGTTCTAATTCCTATGTCCAGCCTTGATACTATGTTTTGCTATCAATTTCACTTACCTCTAATATTCCTAGAGTGAGTCTAAGCAGTTTTATCAAAAAGTTCATATACTCTATATTTTCAGATTTCAGAAAATCTTTGTTGCTTTTGCTTGTGAGTGGCTACATGGCATGTTATGAAATACTTGGATATTGTCTATTACCACCCCAAAGTCTCAAAGAATTCCAGGATTATCTCTTAGTGTAAAGTATTACTAAGGAGAAAGGGCTTGTTTTTGTTCCTTTGTATATAAGCTTTCTGCTTGAACATTTAGGGAATCTTTAAGAATCTTTGAAGTTCAAACATTTCATCAGTGTACATTTCTATATAAGCCCTCCTCTTTTAGTGTGTTTTCATATGAATCTTACTTGGATATTTTTAATAGTCTCATTATTTATAGATTTGAGCTTCTCTTTTAAAAGTGGAGATTATTTCTTGTATATTTCCAATAATTGAAAAATCATTTCTGTACCCATTGTTTGGTTGCATTGCCTAGCTACAACAGCATTGGCGTTATTGCTTTTTCTCTGAAAGTTCACTGGAAATAAATAATCTAACGGTTTCCAATGTCAGTGTTCATAGGTTAAAAAATCCCAAGAGCTACTTTTCTAGCCATACTGCTAAATCCTACTTTTAAAGAATCATCTTAAAATTTGTCACCCCATTCCTTTTCTATTCCTCACCCAGTCTCAAGCACTCATCTGGGAAGCAGAAAGAGGCCTCTTAATCATCTGTATTTTATTTTATTAAGTGTCTAATATACTATAGGGGAAGCCAATTCTGTTTTTCCAACATTTCATCTGAGTATCAGAATTTGGGGCCAAACGAATTGCAGCAAACCATTTTCTAATAGAAGAAAAAGATGCCTCAGGAGTTCTATAATGTCCCAAACAGAGCAAACAAACCTTGGGAGTTTAGGGTACTTATCCAAACAATTCTCCCACCATAAACCAAGTGCAACTCAATTTATCTCAAAAAAGACGAAAGGGTGAGTCAATGTGGCTGTAATTTGAACTTTACAGTTCTAGAGAGTCTCCCCATTTCCAACCTGAGACTTAGACCACTAAGCTATCCCCCCAGGAGATTTATTTGCTTCTTTAATTTCCTTGGTTAAAAATGTCTGAGTCACCATAAACCAAATACTGCAGGAATCTTAACTTTTAAAAGAGCATTAAAACCACACTGATTGATTTGGCAAGATGTTGGAAACTCTGTTTTGTTCCCTGACAATTATGATGGACTTGACTTGGCTCTTGGAATACCAATGAAGGAGAATACAAATGCAATATCATCTTCTACATCTGAGCCTGAGAAAACTCACTGTTTCTCCTCATTCTTTTTTTTTTTTTTTTTTCATTTAATCATTGAAGCACTTTATCAACCAACTCTAAAGTCCATTTCAGGCTGTCTAGCGACCCAACTTTGAAAACACTTGACCTGCGAGTTAACAAGTTAGCTGTAAAAACAAGAAAAATAACTTAACACAAGGACAATACATAGACATCAATGCAAGGCAGATGTTGCTACACCTCATTATTTCTTAAATGGACATTTCCAGCTGCTCCTAAATGTGTACACACATCGAGCATTTGAGAAAAGTGAACAACCAAGGTTTTACCTACAGCATTTCTTATGAGAATATTGAGGACAGCATTCATTTATTCACTTACCCATCAAAAATGTATTGAGTGCCTACTATGTTTATTCTTTCCAATGCTCATGATACAAAGATGAACAAGACCTAGGCCCTTGAGGACAATCAAAATATATTATTGTCATAATAATGACAAAGAAGGGGAAGAAGAGAAGCATTATTTCACCATTTTACAGATGTTGAAACACAGGCAGAGAGACATAAAGGAAAGTACCTTAGCTCACAACATTTGTAATCAATACCCAAATTCTAAGGCTTCAGTTGGATGAGTACACAATAACCTCATGTATTATTGTATTAGTCCATTTTCATACTGCTATGAAGAAATACCTGAGACTGGGTAATTTATAAAGGAAAAGAGATTTAATGGACTCAAGTTCCACATGGCTAGAGAGGCCTCACAATCATGGTGGAAGGTGAAGGAGGAGCAAAGGCACATCTTACATGGTGGCAGATGTGAGAGTATGTGCAGGGGAACGGCCCTTTATAAAACCATCAGCTCTTGTGAGACTTATTCACTATCACGAGAACAGTATGAGAAAAACCTGCCCCCATGATTCAATTACCTCCAACTGGGTCCCTCTCATGACATGTGGGGATTATGGTAGCTAAGATGAGATTTGGGTGGGGACACAGTCAAACTATATCACCTATTGTCTCAACAGAAGACTGAATAAGTAAATTTAAAAGGAACTCAATACAACCTATCACCTATTGTTATCAACAGAAGACTGAATAAGTAAATGTTAAAGGAACTCAATACAACCACGCTTGTCTTTTGATTCAGCTGGAGTCACAGTTGCCACCATGATCCAAGAGTTCTATCCTGTATACTTGAGCCTTTCCCTTTTTAAGTCTGTTACTTCTGAGGGTTTCAAGAATGTTTGACATGTGCCCAGACACAATTTTTTCTTGTTCCTCAGAAGCTGACATAACATCTGTTTACTGCATGGCTGAAATAAGGAGTGTGCGGAGTCAGATACATTAAGTGTGTACTTTGGTGAAGAAAATGATATGATCATAATAGCTGTGAGAAACTTCATTCATCCAGCACACATGAAACACACGCTAGCATGTGAAAAGCATGCTACTGAGCATAAATAAAATGCCATTCTGACTCCTGAGAAAAACACAGCCTAGGGAGAAAGAGGCACCTTAATACCAATATTATAGTACAAACTCAATGCACTAAGATGATCATTCATTCTGGATCACTTGGACAGTCCTGGGTCATGTCTGCTGTTGTGATGTAATGACTAATAGTGCCAACTATCACTCTTGGAAATACTCAATGTGGATGGTAAATTATACAGTCACTCAAGCAATAAGAGAAGCATACTTAAAGTATTAAGGAAAGACAATGAGAGAGCAACTAATTTTCCATGGGGAAAGATCCGGTGCTCTAAATGAGTTGTTCTGTGCTTTATAAGAAATCGCTATTTTGAGTTTAAACTGTTAACCAAATTACTCTCTGTTAATGTTCTCAATGACAAAGGAATATCCAGAAAAAAATATGTATCAGAAAGCATGTGTAATGCATGAGTTTTGCTTTTTGTTATATTGAACAATTCCAAAAGCCATTTTTGAATACATACTACATTCTAAGACCCTGCACTAATGTACCTGCATGAGTAGGTCATTGTCTTTCTAACTGAACTATAACTAAGTGCAGGGACTAAAATACACAAAAAACCTAACACAGTAAGTATAAAGTATTACAGAGTGTTGAGTGAAAAGAGATACTTAATTCAAGCTACAGATTCAGAGACGGCGCCTGGAAAAAACAGCTGAACTGAATCTTGAAGGATTAGTCAGAATTAAGGAAAATTTACAAAGTAGAATAATTCATTTAAAAAGTAAAAGAGTCAAAAATTGGAATGTAATTCAAGGTAGAAATAATAGTGACCCACCCAACCACCATGAGACACAAATTTTGCAGTTCTCTGGAGGAAAGGGTGCCCACTGCAAACAACAGGGATTTATACAGGACAGCTGAGCTGGAGCTAGACCATGATCAATGTTTAGGGCTAAATTGAGCCAAGTCCCAGGCACACCCAAATTTTGAAGTTTGAAGTCAGTTCACAGAGAAATCATGTTGTATTGGAAGTCACTCGTTAACTGAATAGAATCTATTTGATTACTTAAACTATGGTTCTAATTTGGAAGGATGCCTCTCTCTGCTCTCATGCTTTCGTTTCAATTTAATTAATTCAAATAGTATATCAAAATGTCTCCGATTTCTTTCTTATTTCCTGGAATTTACCTGAAAGTCAACAGAAAGTGTAATCAATTGCTTCATCAGATGTTTTAAATCTAACAAATATCTTTCCCTGTTTCACCATCTTTCAAATACATTGAGTAACTTGTTGCTGAATCTCTAATTTTCTAATACTTAACTGATATTTACCCTATCTTCATAATCTATCAATACTATTAATTATGTAAATAGCTTAGTTTGGGACTGATTTATGCTTAATAAGGCTAAATTGATCACAGCCTTGTTTGAAGATGTTTATAAACCCCGTGGCGGCAGTGAGGAGAGATCCACAATCCATCTGCATCATAGTTGGAAAGACACCGCGACTTTCTACATAAAGTCCAGCATTCTTTCAGAAGCCCCTCATGATTTAAGAGTTGGGACATGAGGGTAGAACAATAGGACAGTAGAGAAATTGAAACTCTACTCCACGGTTTTTTTCCCTCTGCTCCAGAACACGGGAGTTCTATGCAACATTTGATGGGGCCTAGGAGACAGTGTTCCCAAATAGGGCCCCTTGGCATTTCAGAAAACAGCAGACACAGGAATGTCGCTCTTATCTTCCCCTAACCCCTTCTTCCCTGAAGCAAGCCATAAAACCTAGCTGATTTCATCTAAAGTAGGTCATGAGACCTTCATGTCAGAAGCATAGTCCCTGTACTGAGGAAAAGAACATCCTTATTCGCAAAGACACAGAGACACTAAGAAGAATCTGAACAAACAGGCTTTGCTGAAGTTCCCCTCGGTTGAATACCAGTAGGTCATACCCCCTTTTGTCCTTCCATCATCTCTCCACGACTATCCACTTCTTCACGCAGCAGCATACACACAGTTTTCCCTGTTTATCTCTTGGAAATAAATGGACCTTCCCCTCATTTCTTAAGGCTCCCATATCACATAAGACTCCTATTAAATAAATGTGTGTGCATTTATTTCTTCTTAATTGGTCTTTTGTTATAGGGGCCTCAACCATAAAGTTAGCCAGGAGTGAGAAAAGTAGTCTTTCCTCCCCTACACATTTCACTTTTTAAAATTCTGCCGACCAACAAGCACAGTTCAAAGCCATTATCCTAGCCACGTCAGCATGTCTGCTTCTGACAATTGAGCTATCTTTTCATTCAATTTTGCCTGGTAGTTAAATCACATTAGGATGCTATTTTAAGTATGTTAAATTCTATTTTAGTTGGTGTTCATGGGTTTTTAAAGTTTACCTCTGATCAACTTTTTTTACTCCAATATATTTCATATTCCAATGCTGAATTGCTGCAGAGAAATACCCAACTGCAAAATGTCAATAGCAGAGGAACTAATTTAAGAAAGAAAATATTAAGGAAACGGGGGTAGCAGCCCAAGCTCTGGGCTGAGAATCAAAAGACCCTGTTTCTCTTTTTGCCTCTGCCACAGAATAACTAAGCAAGGTTATGAAATGAAGGACTTGGACTATTTCCCTAAATTCCACTGCAGCCCTAAAATTCTGTGATCAAATTTGGGATGTAAACATAATTCCCTTTTTGATTGCATAATCAGGAAACCAGCAGCATCACAGGGTGAACGTTCTGGAAAGAATAAAAGTATGCTCTGTGAATTCTTTTGTCTGTCTCTGCTTCTGTTCATGAATGCAGCGAAGAATAAAATGAAGTCAATTAGGGTTCTAGAAATTCCAGACAATGAGAAAAAAACAGAAGAGAGAAGGAAACTAGAGCTCGCAGATCACCTATGTGATGTCCTGTCCACTCTCAGAAGGATACTTTCTCATATTTTATCCCATTTCGTCCTTACAACAATTCCCTAAGGGAGATAATACTATGCCCAATTTAGAGATAAGAAATCTTGGAATCTCAATAATGACTGCTCAGGGAATTGCAGTTCATTAGAGACTGAGCTATAACCAGAAGGCAGGTTGTGTGATTTCAAATCCTATGGCTTGATAAAACATGCTAACTTTTTATTAAAAGTGAGAGGTGGGTAAGTCTCTGTCATTCGAAATATAGATATAAATTCCACATGCTTGAACGCCTGGTACAATTGTTAAAGTATAAAACTCAGAAAAAGTCTTTCAATTCAGGTTATGATTTTTGGTGAGGGGAATCACATACTTTACTCAAGCTACAGAAATATCAAGTTTCATTAGGTAAGGGTTAATGACTAAGATACTGTATTAATTCATTTTCACACTGCTATAAAGGATTTCCCTGAGACTGGGTAATTTATAAAAGAAAGAGGTTTAATTGACTCACAGTTCCGCATTCCTGGGGAGGCCGCAGGAAACTTACAATCATGGCAGAAGGAGAAGTAGGCACCTTCTTCACAAGGTGGCAGGAGGGAGCAGAACGAAGGAGGAACTTCCAAATACTTATAAAGCCATCAGATCTTGCGAGAATTCACTCACTATCACGAGAACAGCATGGAGGAAAACGTCCCCTAATCCAATCACCTCCCTCCTTCCACAGGTGGGGATTGCAGGGCCCTCCCTCAACACGTGGGAATTACAATTCAAAACAAGATTTAGGTGGGAACACAAAGCCAAACCATATCAGATATCTAGCTGAACGCAGAACTTCTAAGGTCTCGGTCTAATTGCATATCATTTAAAAATACATAGTGATTCATTATACCGAAAATTTTTTATGCTGAATCACTTATTAAATGCTTTGTTATTTTACTTAAAAAGAAGCCCTGAACTGGGAATGTACTAGGATTTCCCTTATTCGACCATAATCATGGAAAGCCTTGCAGGCTGAATGGGAACGTGGGATCATGCACTGGACAGCAGCATATCTTACAGTGTCCAGAACAGGCAAAGGCGAACAATTACCTCCTTGACACTGGTCTTGCAGACCAATTCCTCTAGAATGATGGTAAATGGTAAAAACACATCATGATCTCTGATCTCCTAAAAATTGCACCTGATGGTTAAAATCATGCTCATAAGAATTCATTTCCAGAAAAATAACATCTCCCATTTCCAGCCCTCAAAATCTCTCTATCATTTTACTTGAGAGTCGAATTCGTGGAAGTGGGGTCGAGGGGGGAATTAAATCAACTCCAACTTTCCTTCCTTCCTGATAGCATCTCAAGTGCTGCTCAAAGCCTGGCTGACCCTTCCCACTTAATCCAACAACACTCTTCCTGGGTTCCCAGGGAGAATGGGGAGGCCTCTCCTGACCCCCACTGCCCGTCTTCACAGTCACCAGCATCCAGAACTCAGAGATTAGAAGCTCCACCAACTGCAGCATCTTTGCAACTTCTGTATTCAATTTTTTCTGATACATCATTAAGAACACCTTTTTTTTCTACAGTAATTAGAGGGAAAATAGCTCAACTGTAAGAAATCAAGCCAATGGCTATGATTTTAGGGAGGAGCAAAGGTGAAGTGTCACAGAGTAAAAAGAGGTGACCATTATTGATTTCCTACCCAACCTCTTGGTGAACAGGTTGAAAAGAGAGTAACAGGAGAGAGATCAAGCCCCAAGTCCCTAAATATATGTTAGAAAAATGTATATACATGCATGCATATATAGATATGCATGTATGTATTAATGTATATTGTTAAAAATCAAAGTCTTTTCTTTTCCCAGTAGTGATTGTCCAGTACTGATCAGGGTCTTTTCTTTTCTCCAGTATCAAAATGAAATACAGTGCTGAGAATAAACTGGAGATCTCTGCCAGAGTTATAAAATGCAAGAAAGACCCTTAGTGGGAGATGTATGAGGGTCAATCCCAGGAGCGGAGCAGGGAAATAATAACAGACACTGAGGTTTGTTTCTCTCTGCAAAACAGGACACCAGTGATACAGAGATATAATACCCTACGATATTTTATTTTCAAAACAAGACATAACCCAACTCCAGCTCCCTAAGGAGAGCCCTACTTCCCAGTGCTGGGTCTGCATCAGGAGCCCTGGCATTTCCTCTTTAGCAGGGAGTGCAGCCAGCAAAACAATCAAGCTGTGATTGGGAGCTGAGCGCAGTGGTTAATTAAGGCTGCATCTTTTATTCTCCAGGGCAATTCAGCACAGCTTGAATGAGCCCCAGAGCCAGTCTGTGGTGGGAATGTCTCCCCGGGCAGTGGGAGAATCCAGTCTCAGGGGCTGTCTCATCAGCATGACAATAGCCCCAGGATGCACTTGGACTGATGTAATGGCCAGAGTTAGGGAGGGGGGATGAAAGCCTTGTTGCAGAAGCCTGGAGCGTTTGCAGCTGACTGGGGCTATTTCAGTGCATGAAATTCCTTCCCACTTTCTTCCTTTTATAAGAGATGTTTGCTAATTGGTAGAGCTCAGAAAACAATATACCATTAAGAATCCCTTTCCTTCCTCCCACCCCCCACTCTCATTTTTTAAAAGTCCCTGCTTTCTTGCTTCACTGGAAGTCTCAACTTTTGTTCTGTGGTTTGCATGAAGTCTTCATTTTTCATTCTCTTTAAGAGGGAACTTATAAACAACGATTTACTAAAAGAGACTCTGCAACCGAGTCTTCTGTGTCAGGGGCTCCCGAACACACACACACCCCCACCAACCCCACTTTAAGAATCTTGGCTGTGGTCCTGCTACAACTCATATATTTGCCTCGTTTGTTATACATTGATACAAAACATTTTGGAAAAGTGAATCATGGAAAGTTACTCTGATTTTGTATTTTTTTCTTTTCTTTTTTTTTTTTTTTTTTTTTTGAATTACAAGATCCTGTTTAAAGCTGAATTAATTGAATCATTTAAGTTGACAAGCTAATGGTCAAAATGACGACAGTATAAGGAAATGCCAGCTGAGAATCTGGGATGAATGTTATTTGACTCTGCCACAAATTCAGTAAGTGACCAGGGTAAGACTTTGTCCTCTCCTCTCCTGTTTGGGTCTCAGTTTGCTCATCTGTCCAAAGGGATAAGGGAGCTCAATGATTGCAAAAGTCCTTCTTGTGCTATCACTTTATAACTCATTGAGTGGAGCCTTACTTTCTTAATTGATAGAGGCTGTAAGATCTGATATACCAGAAAATGTGTTGTGTGTTCATTCTCTGAAAGCACAAGATGTCCATAGTCCTTCTATAGTTTTAAAATTAATGCTCTTAATGATTCTGGAAGATTTTATTTAATGGAGCAGGCTGTTATCTGGAACCACAAAAGATATCATGCGTGGATTCTGACGCATCTCATCTCAGAAATCACCTGAGCAATGCACAGCTGATTAACAGAAATAAGAACAACGTTACTTTAGGAGAATGTTCTTCACGTTCCCAAGCATGAAGAACTCCTTTTCCTACTCTACTTTATTCCTTCTCTTCTTTCCGCTTGGACAGAGCCAGTGGAGAGACTTGAGAGGATCTTTTAAGGGCTTCACATGAACATGTGGAAGAGGCTCTGGACACATCTCTGCTCCCATTCTAACAAGTCACTTTCCACTCATAGTCTTTCCTTTGTATACTTTGCTGTGAATCCTGCCACACTGGGAGCATCCTTAGCTCAACCTTACTCCTAAATTCTGTTGAATACTTGTCACAGTGCAATGGGTGTTACTGCCACTAGTACCTCATCCAGACACAGCATTTCCTAAAGGCAAATACTTTTGTAAGTGATTCAGTAGTTGGAGTTTATTCTTGAAATCACAATCAGCATACACTCCAGCTTCTTTCTTACCACTTCCATCAGATTAGGTGAGTTGATCATAATTGAAAATATGATACCATCTTTCCCCCAGTATCCAGGGCTTTCATAAGGCTAACAAAGCTGGTAAGAATCTTTGTCTAAAAATTGGAAGGTTGAGTAGAACATGTGTTGGAGGATTTGTGAAGACAGAGTGTCTAGGTCCATATCATGGTTGTCTCCTCTCTGGGCTGTTGAAATAAACACTTTGACATCTCTCAAGCTGTTCCTATAAAATTTTTGATAATTGTCTGCAGAATTGACTTCAATTCTTCATCTTGTTATTTTCTGAGATTTAACAGAAGAAAAACAAAATAATAGAACTCTCAGAAGCTATAAAATCTACATACAGCCCCTTACTTAAAATGTAACACCTCTACCACAAAGAGCCAGGACACTGTCATTAAATAATTTCAGTTCTGGGGTTATTTCAGGTGAGCCAGGAGCTTGATCTTGCTGTTCCTGTCTTCTCCCAAAGAAGTGGAATTTCAGCAGATTCCCATTCTCCCCTCAGCAAAGATCCTGGTCACAGTAGCCAGATGAAAAGCCGCTTTGAACTTGGTAGGGGTCCATTTTATTATCATTATTATAAAACTTTAGAAAAGAATTCAGCTTGCTTGATACTTTTCTCAGGGCCAAGTCTGAGGTTGAGTAAAGGGATAAAGACCAGCATCTTTTTAAAAGTGCCAGACTGGTCATCTGACTTTTTTTCTTGGCGAGGACACACACACACAGGCACACATACACATATGCATGTACACACACACACATGCATGTACATGCACACATACACACATATATGCACACACAAACATATGCATGCCTATATGCATACATGCTCTCTCTCGCACACACACACACACATCCAAACAACCATAGTTGTCTTCTCAAAAGAGAAAGAGACTGTCCCTGTCATTTAGACTGTTCGCAGCGGGGAACACAATCTGGTAAAATGAAGACTGCACACCCCCTCCCCCGAAGCCGCCAAAGAAATCTTTGTGCAGCCCAGGTGTTGGCTGTATCCTCTTCACTAACATCCTGTCTTGAATTATTCAGACTCATTCATTATGTATCCCACATAGACACAATTAAATCGTTAACTTTCCCATCAAGAGAACAGCAAAGGGACAGTAGCACTCCGCTTTTCCTTCCTCCCTGGGCTGAGAGCCGCCTGGTGGAGCTGCTGCAAAGGGGAATGGTTTGCAAAGAGGCAGTGGGCTGGGGACACTCTCTGCTCTGACAGCTGGAACCTTACTGCCCAGTCAAGCTATTCCGCCACATGAGCACCTCTCCTGGATGTTTCCAAGGCAGGGTGGGGGGGTAGGATGGGGGTGGGTGGGCGGGGTGCTATAGAGAGTATATGAGCAATTCAAATTTTGTTTGGGGTCCTGTGTAAGTCTCTGAGGCATTTCAAAGCTGCAGACACTCATTTGTCTGGGTCAGATGACCTTTTGATCTTTCTTAAATTCTGCGGATGTTTTATTTTATGATGAGTTTGTGTTTAGATTCACAGGAATCTGTGGACCAAGACTCCAAATCTCTGCCAAAAAGACTCCAGGGAGATAAACAAATTATCAGCCTTGTATCTTCTTGAGACCCAATGATGAGATCGAGCCAAAGGACTTTTAACTAAATGAAAAAAAAAATGTGCTGCTATCATACTATTTCTTGCAACAAGTCTCAGTAGAAAGTGGCTTAAACAGAAAGGACCATTGCAAGAGAGCTCAGGGCATTAAATAAGATTATACCAAAGTTAGGGTTGGGAGTGGGAAAGGAAGGGTTTCCATCACTTTCATAGGTCTCCTTGCCCTGCTTCTCTGCCAGCAAGTACCTAGAACTTTGTGCTAGAGCTTTAACTGGCTCCCTATACCAACTAAGTCATTTGTCATTGTCCACTTCTGTTGAGAACGGGCCAGATGCAATTTGGTCATTATTCTTAGGTTCTTTGTGGTGGATAATGGTAGCCACCAAGAAGCTCAAGGTGGGAGAGGTCTAATTATTTTCTCCACAGACTCATTACCAGTTATAATTAAACCAAGTGTCAGATCAAATCTGTCTCACACAGAGATATTAATATAAACATGTATTAGCAAGTAGGCACAAAGAAAGCTTACAGAAACTGTTCTGGGAGCTCAAGGAAGCCTCCATGCTCTGTTCTTGGAGGGGATCTGGCCACCACCTTCTATGAAACTTTACCCAAGGTTCGCATAATAATAGCCCGTGGCTAGAACTCAGTTTTCCTTACAGTTGGTCCCCAGTAACCAGAAATTCTCTAAACTACTGGTTCTCAACTGGGCAATTTTGCCCCCCACAGGACATTTGACAATGTCTGGAGACATGTTTGGTCGACAAAACCCAGAAAGAGAAGAATGAAGGTAAATCCAGAAAGAGAGGACTGAGGGTGCTATTGTAACTGGTGAGTAGAGAGCAAGGATGTTGCATAAGCATCTTAACAAATGGCCCCAAATGTCAACAGTGCCAACGTTTGCAAACCCTGCTCAAAGCAGATGACTGGACATAAGGCCTTTCAGATATTCATCTTAGGTTCTCAGTGCCCATATGAAGGTCTGAGCTAGCTTCTTACACCCTCTACCCATAGGGGTAGCCAGGTCTTTAAAATGTTTTAACCCATTCACCTCTCTCAAGTGCTCTAAGTCTGAAGCAACATCCCTTCTTAATGTCCCTTATGCTGATTAAACAAGCTACTAATTTACAAACTGGTCACTAGCAAAAGTCTGATGTTGAGCACAGATTTATATGACAGACATGCTTACAACATACACATCTGGAATTTATTTTTTCTGAAATATTCCCAGCCAACCATCCCTTGGGTGTGGACCTCTCTGATTAAAATGATAATGGAGCCGGCCACGGTGGCTCACTCCTCTAATCCCAACCCTTTTGGAGGCCAAGGCAAACAAATCCCTTGAGGTCAGGAGTTTGAGACCAGCCTGGCCAACATGGTGAAACCCTGTCTCTACTAAAAATACAGAAGTTACCCGGGCGTGGTGGCGCATGCCTGTAATCCCAGCTACTCAGGAGGGTGAGGCAGGAGAATGGCTTCAATCCGGGAGGTGGAGGTTGCAATGAGCCAAGATCATGCCACTACACTCCAGACTGGGTGACAGAGCGAGACTCCGTCTAAAAAAAAAAAAAATTAGCCAGTGTGGTAGCGTGCACCTGTAGTCACAGCTACTTGGGAGGATGGCTTGAGCCCAAGATGGGGAAGGTGCAGTGAGCCAAGATCGTGTCACTGCACTCCAGTCTGGGTGATACAGCAGACACTGTCTCAAAAAAAAGAAAAGAAAAGAAAAGAAAAGGCCAGGCGTGGTGGCTCACACCTGTAATCCCAGCACTTTAGGAGGCCAGAGTGGGTGGATTACCTGAGGTCAGGAGTTTGAGACCAGCCTGGCCAACATGGTGAAACCCCATCTCTACTAAAAAAAATACAAAAATTAGCCAGGCGTGGTGGTAGGTGCCTGTGATCTCAGCTACTTGGGAGGCTGAGGCAGGAGAATTGCTGGAACCTGGGAGGCGGAGGTTGCAGTGAGCCAAGATCAGGTCGTTGCACTCCAGCCTGGGCAACAACAGTGCCTCAAAAAAAAAAAAAAAGAAAAGAAAAAAAGAATATAACTTGGGGTTGACCTTTTGTTTATAATCCAATGACCTTAAAGTCTTTTCCATGAAAAAGTTTGTGTCACTATCAATTGCTGGAATGAATTATTCACTGACATATGAAATCTTTAAAGCAAAAGCCTCATTTTATACAATATTTTCAACAACTTTTCCCTTCAAACTTTAGCAAAACTTCTAAGTGACTAATTATAGAATTTATGCTCCCTGGGTCTCATTGTTTTACCTCTTTAATATAGATGCCAACAAATGATGGCATTCTCAGCAAAAGACATAGGAAGGATATGTGTATAAGCTCTCAAAAATGCACAAGCTTCATTATATCAGCATCTGTGTGAAGAAAAAGGGGAGACAATGTGCTTTAGTGTTTTTTGTTTTTTTGTTTTGTTTTGTTTTTTGAGACGGAGTCTCGCTTTGTCTCCCAGGCTGGAGTGCAGTGGCGCGATCTCGGCTCACTGCAAGCTCCACCTCCCGGGTTCACGCCATTCTCCTGCCTCAGCCTCCCGAGTAGCTGGGACTACAGGTGCCCGCCACCTCGCCCAGCATTTTTTTTTTTTTTTTTTTTTTTTTTTTTGTATTTTAGTAGAGACGGGGTTTCACCATGTTAGCCAGGATGGTCTCCATCTCCTGACCTTGTGATCCGCCCGCCTCCGCCTCCCAAAGTGCTGGGATTACAGGCGTGAGGCACCGCGCCCAACCTTGCTTTAGTTTTATAACCAGGATAGAGAAATGGAAGATCCATAGTCTTTGAAGGTATGTACATGGTAGGAACTCAATGAAAATAAATGCAAACTCCCCAAAGGGCAGAGGCAGACTCAAAAGCAGGCATGGGATGAGCAGAAAAATGTAGGGAGAGGCATTTGGGGAAACAGGAACAGAATCTAGGACACCTTTGCAAACATTGTTGAGATCTAACATCTGCCTTGGACTGCCTAAATGCATGAGGATAAGGCAGACATTTCAAGGAAGCTAGCGGATGAATAAATGACCTTGATATCCGTCACTTACCTGAGTTCATTTTTAATTGTTTACTTTCATTCTTTGCCTCCGGTGACTATGATATTAAAAAAAGAAATATTCGTTGTGAAGAGAGAAGATAAATTGATGAAAAATAATTTTTGCAATTGAGCCTTAACAAGAGTTAAAATAGACTGAAAGGCATCAAACCAGGACCTCAGAGAACTAGAAGGATGCAGCTGAAATCAGCAAGGGACTGTGTTGGAGCCAGCCGCAGCATTGCACTGAATTCCATTACACCATGACACAGAGTCAATGGGTAGATGTAAATTAGCTTGGAGTGGCATTACCCTGCTGTGGTCTTAAATGCCTACTTTGGTGCCAGAAAGCCTGGTTCAAATCCTAGCTCTGCTACTCTACCAGCTTTGTAATATTTGACACAAGAATTTATACTCCATGAGGTTAGGGGGTAGTACCTGTTTGTTTATAAAGGTATCTCAAATGCTGAGAGAACAGTACCTGGCAGATCACAGGTATGCAATGAAGAAATCTGTTAAATGGATAGTGGAATACGTTACTTCTATACTTCAGTTTCTGTATCTATATAATGAGTTGTTTAGAGGATAATCATGTGAATGGATCAGTACATGAAAAGCTCTAGGAACAGTACCCAAAATATGCACCAAAAAGACAGTCAGCTTCCATTACTATTGGTGCAATGTATAAGGGGAAGAAAGTTGGAGAAATGTCTGCATCTCTCTTCTTAGAGGGGTGGTCTCATCAAAAGTGATCAATTCACAGGCATGTCTAGAGAGACAGTTTCCCCAGAAAGCAGCAGCCAAAATAAGGAATTCTTAGATTTCAAGCACTTGCTAGAGACATGAGAATTTACTTGCAAGCACCAGACAGATACAGATCATGAGACAGATTTGGAGGAAGGCTATCTAAACATCTAAGCTGAAATGATTGTGGCTCTCTTCCTGGCCAAGCCTGGGGCCCTATAGAACCTGAGTGATTTAAAATATTGTCTTGACTTCATGTTCTTGACAAATTCTTTTTCAAAGGGAAAATTTCAGTATACATAGAAACATCCAAAATGAGCCCAGGACACCTGTTAGCTATGAGTGTAGGCACTTAAAGTAACTGGCATGGATTCTCCCTTTTGGTCCACATTCTGGTCGGGCAAAATAAAACATTTACCTTTCACTTTTGCATGACGTATCACCCTACATACACCTCTCAACACATGTCCATTAGCTGTAAATGGTCCCAAATGTGGGCCTTTCTGAGGTGGTAACAGTAGCACCATTAAAACAGTGATAGATTCTTAAAAGTATCTGTTACTCTATCCCTAGCTTCTACTCCCTCCCCATTTCCTACCATCTTGAATAACTTAGCTTCTTTCATTTGCTAGTATATTAAAACTGAATGACCATAGCTTATCAAAGAGAAAATATGCTTGCTAAAAAATAACAAATAGGGAAAAAAGACATTATTAAAGAGGTGCCAATTGTGATTTATAACTCCCCATTTCCAAAATAATGCTCATAATGATCAGAATATAAATATAAAACCACAGTAATAAAATGACCAGATACTAGTGACATCCAGCATATGCTTTAGACGTGTAGAATACATACTAAAATACAAAATAGTTCAACCACCTCTCATCCATGTATTCATTGCATCATGTGTTCATCCAATGTGTATTGCATACCTACTATGAGCCCCAAGCATGTACCATATTCCAGGAACATCGAGTTAAGCACAACACAAACCTGACCTAAAAGAATGTACTATCTAGAGCAGACATTGGCAAATGTCTTAACTAAAGGGCCAGAGAGTAACCATTTTTTTGGCTTTGCAGACCCAAGATCTCTGTCACATCAGCTCAATTCTGCCATTATAGTGCAAAATCAGCCATAGACAATATGCAAAACACACAAGCAACAGATGTGGCTATGTTCCAATAAAACTTTGTGTATAGATACTAAAATTTGGATTTCATACAATTTTCATGTTTAAAAATACTATTCTTCATTTGATTTTTGTTCAACTATTTCGAAATGTAAAAGTCATTCTTAATGCACAAGCTATACAAAAAGCAGCAATAGGTCTGTTTGGCCATAGGTAATGTCAACATCTGGGCTAGAGGGAGGAATATATAAGAAATCACTTGTTAATTGATTATCTGAATAAGACACAAAGAGGTTATGATTAGATGTCACCATTTCCTTATAAATTCTACTGACAATGAAATAATAGAAGATGAACCTTCCCTTAGCCCACTATGCTTCCTAAAACCATGGCTACAAGATCTCAGGTGCAGGTAGAGAGCCCTGCTGCTCTTTCCACTCCCTATCCTGATCTTTAAATGAGGTTCTTGTACACCAGCCCTTGAATCTTAGGTCACCCAGGTGGTTATGGACACTTGCCTCAAGACAAAGAAATCTTGAAGAGTCAGGATAATATCTGACATCATAATGAATTGGAAATATAGAGAATATAATCTGAATGAAAAATGTAACTGGGCTAAACCTCTAGGTGTCTTAGAATTTTCATCTTGACCAAGGAATCAAAGTCATTAGGACAAGATGGCATGATTGATAGGCTCTAAGACAGTATGCTGTATATTTTATGAGGACTATAAAGAAGTCGAATACCTAACTCAAGAAGGGGTGGGTGCAGGGATTTGGTAATAGTGGGCAAGGTTTGAGGTAAGTCCCAATAGGAGACATTTGAGGTATGTTTGGATATAAGTAGAAAGTAGACTTGGTGTTTTTGGCAGTGACAATAGCCTGATGATTTGGGGTGACCACGGATAACTCAACCTGTCTTTAGGGAACCACACGTGCTGGGAAGATAGAGGAAGAGTGATTCAGAGGCAAGAGTATAAAGGTCTTGCATGACGGGACAAGGAATCTGGACCAGAGAAGACACCCAAGAAAATCTTAAACAGGAAAATAGCATGATCAGATTTGTGTGTTAAGATGGCTAACTGTGGCCACAAGACAGAGAATGGAATCACATGCAAATCAGAAATATGACAATTTGACTGAGGTCACAGGATTAATTATTGTATTAATCAGTTTTCACGCTGCTGATAAAGACATACCTGAGACTGGGTAATTTATAAAGAAAAAGAGTTTTATGAACTCACATTTCCACATGGCCTGGGAGGCCTCACAATCATGGAAGAAGGCAAAAGTCACATCTTACATGGTGGCAGGCAAGAGACAATGAGAACCAAGTGAAAGGGGTTTCCATCAGATCTTGTGAGACTTATTTGCTACCACAAGAACAGTATGGAGGAAATTGCCCCCATGATTCAATTATCTCCCATCAGGTCCCTCCTACAACATGTGGGAATTATGGGAGCTACAATTCAAGAAGAGATTTGGGTGTGGACACAGCCAAACCATATCAATTACAGAAAAACAACTATAAACAAACAAATCAAATAGATTGGAAAAAGGACTCTGATGTTCCCCTTGACAAATTTTGTTCTCTCATCTCCAGTACCTGGTCATAACAGAAGACCTTCAAGGAGAAGATGATAGTGCTGACTCATCCTCTCAAACACCCACTCTTGATAATTTCTCCAATTGGGCAAATACATTTGCTAAGACACACCTTTCTTTTACTCATAGCATTGAATTGATGAAAAAGTGACTTGGGAACAAAATAAAGAAGGAATCTGCCACAGATCAGACCTAATCCCAATGGAAAAATTAGAGAACTGTTAAAAAAAATTTTTTAACATTAGTCAACCTTTTATCATTATTTATTCCCTTCATGAAATGTGGTTCTTTGCTTACCACCTGAATTGAGAATAAAGGCTATCAAAACCTTGTTTCTAGTAAAAATACAGACATTAGCTGAGCATGGTGGCACACATCTGTAGTCCCAGCTACAAGAGAGGCTGAGGCACAAGAATCGTTTGAACCCAGGAGGTGGAGGTTGCAGTGAGCCGAGATCGCACCACTGTACTCCAGCCTGGTGACAGAGCAAGACTCTGTCTCAAAAAAAAAAAAAGAAAGAAAGAAAGAAAGAAAAAAGAACTGAGAATACATCTACCATTTCTCCAGTTCTTGACACATTTTATCTCACAGAATCTTTAAAATATTGGTAAGGTAGGTGATTTGATTCATTCTTCTCCATTCCCCTCATTTCACCAGGTCAGACTGGCTTGGCAGGTATTGGGGAGAGAGAAATGGCAGCTGGACAGAAGGTTCCTCTCTAAGGAACACCAGAAGGCAGGCACTCTATCATAATAGCAGCAGAGTCAGGGAGTGCCTATGGAAATAGAAACCTTAAAGTCTGCAGGAAAGGAAGGAAGAATCTAAACCTCCAGGCTTTCATCAACAGCCCCATCCTCTCCATGTAAAACAACAAAAGAAAAAAAGTGACCCAAAGCACAAGTTAGAAAACTGTTATATTTGTATTAATCTGTGACATAACATCTAAGTAAGAGCAATACCATCACCAGCTTTAAGAAAATTTCCCTAGCTGCTCCACCTCTACTAGATCAGTGCCTGTGAACTTCTTGGAAGTCAACACCAGGCTTTTGATAAGAAGCCAAAATAAGAATCCGAAAGGTAAGATGAGTCCCAAGAAGGTCTCAATGCTGCCAGTCAGGAGAGAAGGGGTTATGAAACTTAGCATATCCTCAACTTGAGCCCTCTGTAGCCTACTCCTGGAACTTTGTGCATGGCTGGGATGCTCTGGTTTGGAAAAACAGAAATAGCACAGAAAATAGGTCTTTTTATTCCTGTTACACAGAATGCTCAGAGCCACATGGCTACTAAGTGGCAGAATTAACATTCCAGTCAGATCTACTTAGCTCCAAATTCCACACTGTCTTCAGTTTGCCACACTGCATCCAGCTCAACCATGGTGACTAAATGTCATCAGCTCACCCCAAGCATGGTGACTAAATGTCTAAGAGATAGAATTGGAGATCACATAGTTTCCTGGGCAAGATATTGAACACTCTTACTGTTATTATTTTTCATGTATGTAATTGAGCTATAAAGGAACATCCCACCAGCTAGCCCAAGAAGTCACCATGGTACATCAGGCATTTATTCCATCTTCCTTCATCTATCTCAGTCCAGAGAAGTGGAAGTTCTCCCACGGAGGCTTGATCTGCCTGGTCAGCATGGCCAGGACGCCCCCCATGGAGAAGCTGGCATGCCCAAAGACCACACTGCTCTCTCCCGCTTCACTCACCTCGTGGGTCCTCCAATCCCTTTGTCAGACTTGATGTAGCCTGAGGGTTTCGAATGACGTATAGGAGGAAGGAAGGTACATTATTTAGAAAATGGGCACTAGGCCAGGCACAGTGGCTCACACCTGTAATACCAGCACTTTGAAAGGCCGAAGCAGGTGGATCACTTGAGGCTAGGAGTTCAAGACCAGCCTGGCCAACATGGTGAAACCCTGTCTCTAGTAAAAATACAAAAATTAGCCAGGCGTGATGGCACACACCTGTAATCCCAGCTACTCAGGAGGCTGAGGCAGGAGAATGGCTGGAACGCGGGAGGCGGAGGTTGCAGAGAGCAGAGATCACGCCACTGCACTCCAGCCTGGGCGACAAAGCGAGACTCTGTCTCAAAAAAAAAAAAAAAAAAAAGAGAGAGAGAGAACCAGAGTAAAAATTGATTCTAACCAGAAGGCAACTCCTCCAAATACAGTGGGTTCCAAAAAAGGAGGAACAACTGGGAAGTCAAACAAGTGTGGGCAGACCCAGAGGTCATGAAAAAAGTCTACATTTAAGAGAGGTTTGAGACTATCCAGGATTTTCTCTTACTGTTCAATTGTGACTTACCCAGAGACCCGGATGGGGCTGAGAATCTAAGATTATTTTCACTCCTGTCCAAGCCTTTGTTTCTCCTAGTCTTTACCATGTCCCGGAGACATGGGAGCATGAACTAATCGATATGGAATTACTTATGATAATAGTTTCCAGAGTGATTACATTACTTTTGGATTCTAAACACAGGTTTTGTTTCTAAAAGAAAACTATATTATTGTTTGTTTCTAATAGTTGTGTGTATGTGTGTTTTAACACTTTTCTGGAATTTTCTACATGGAAAGCGGTAGTAGCAACATTATTTTTCCTAACTATGAAACATCCAAAGGTCCGTTTAGCAACTTACTGTGCATATATTTAGCCATAGTCCTATAGTTCCTACATTTCAGGGTGAAAAGCAGAATGTATTCAATTGCATATAATAGTGGTATTTTCTTCAATTATCTTTTAAACTGATTGCTAACTATTTTTTAACATTACAATGTATGTATTCTCTATGTAAGATATTTAGAAAATACAAAAAGTAAATACAATTATTAAAGTTGTATAAGCATTGCTAAGAAATTGGTTTGTCTTCTTCCCATCTATTTCTTTCTCTCTTCTCTCTGTGTATACACCATGCATATATACAAATATACATGCATATGTATTTTGTGTACTATTTTTTGCTTAAAATACCATGGCTATCATTATTATTTTCCCAGCTGACAAAAATCCATTGTACCATCTCACATAAGTGAGTAATTTGCACCTACAGCACTGTCTGCATATTTTATGGATTCTTTATTACAGGCTCCTAGAAATGGATAGCAGAGTTACAGAACATTTAAGAATACTAGTACCTACTGTCAAAGTGCACAAATTTACACTCTGAAACAACTGATTTCATGGCATCCTTGCCAGTATTGAACATTATTTTTAATCTTATTTTAAAAGAAGTAAATATTCTCATTTGTATTTATTTACTAAGCTTTCCCCCTGTATTCATTCACAATTTGCTTCTAGGGTAATTACTCCTGTTTCAAGACAGAATGAATTCGATATGACATGAACTGACTACAACAGCATAAATGAGATGGCTTTTCTGAGTATTTTTCATTGCTCAGGTCTGATTATTGATTTGATGAGCCTTGCTGAGACCAAGGCTGAACTTCTCAATGCACGTTCTCTCCAAGAGGTAGGAGAGTATCATGAGAAGAAGGCATCATTACGCCCATGTGGGACAACCAGCTTCCTTCTGTCCAGTGGTCTCTGTCATTTTAACACTCACCATCTATTCTGCTGATGAGTGGCTCTGGGATGCTGAAGGGGAGAATCTGTAGATGAATAAATTACTTATTCATTTTCTTTGTAATTTCAAATGTCCTGCCCCTATACAGGTAAGACTTGGCATGTGCTTGTTTAGTGACTGAATAACTTTGACTCTGTCCCCTAGATACAGGGTCTAGTAATAGAAATATTCGTATAACCCAATAATACCTAGTGAGCAGGGCTAGAATAGATTTGCGTGCATGCCAGAGAAGGGCGTGTGGCTCTCTTCATGGAGGGTAATGCATAACAGATAAGGTAATAGTCCAGCTAAACCGTAATGCAGGAGAAGAGTACTGGCTTTGAAGATATGGCTGGGAAGCAGCTGCCAGGCACAGATGCAGAATGTGCACAGATCATGGTGTGTTAGACAAGGCCTGTACTGTTTGGGATGAAAAGAGCATAAAGCATAGAGTCCAAGAATGGAGGCAAGTGTGACTAGAAAGAAACAGGTAGAAAAGATAATGAGGGGGTTCACTCTTCACATGAAGGAATCTACATTTCTCTCGAAGTGCCTAAAAGATTTGAGCAACAGAATTGCTTACTCTGGCACCACTCCATAGGATGGATAAGACGGAAAAGTAATTTGAATGTAGAAGTCAGATATACCTAAGTTATAGGTAAAGGTGTATCTATTAACAAACAGGCAAATCAATAAAATAATGAATAAATAAAAGAAACTTGTAGTAGATGGGTGAGGAGATAAGGCTTAGGACAGGAGTAGGTGGGCAGATAAAGAATACAGTTTTAGACTTTACAGTAATGTAATAAGGAATGCCAACTTACTAGTGTTCTACTAGCCTAACCTATCAGTACAACCTGAAGCAAGACCAATATATTCAAGCTAGTAAGAATGATGATAGCCAATAAAGAGAAAAATCTAAGTTACTCACATATTTACAGTGCTTAGATAGGGAGAGTAAGATTTCAATAATTTTTATTTTTTCTTTCCTATTTTGCTTAGTTATGTGTGTTTTTAATAATTCTGTAGGCCAGATGTTGTGGCTCACACCTGTAATGCCAGCACTTTGGGAGGCCGAGGTGGGTGGATCACCAGAGGTAAGGAGTTTAAGACCAGCCTGGGCAACATGGTGAAACACAATCTCTACTAAACATGGTGAAACACAATCTCTACTAAAAATACGAAATTTAGCTGAGCATGGTGGCATGTGCCTCCAGCTACTCGGGAGACTGAGGCAGGAGAATCACTTGAATCCAGGAGGTGGAGGTTGCAGTGAGCCAAGATTGTGCCATTGCACTCCAGCCTGGGTGACAGAGCGAGACTCCATCTCAAAAAAATTAAAAAAAAAAAAAATCTGTAATGATGTGTATTATGGAAAATGTAAGTTTTGTATAACTCAAAGAAATTAAAGAAGTTATCTAAGCACATAGATGAATGTAGTAGATTAAAAAGCAACCTAATTCTCCATTCCTCCCTATTTCTACACCCTTTACAATGTGACTTTGCAGCTCCTGTTGAAATAATTTATCAAGAGACTCCAGTACCCTGGGTTCCCCTGTTAGCAAAGTGATACCCAACTCAGCATAAATGATAAAATGAAATTAAACTTAACCAAGTACAAACTGTTAACTAACCTTTAACTAGGGACTTTCCACTAGAATGATCCAAATAAGGTTACTGCTTCACTTTAACCAATCAAATATTTTCTTTGCCTTGCTTCTGCATTCACCCTCTAAAAGTCTTCCCCAGGTGCTGCTTTGGCACAGCCCTGACCTGCTTCATGTCTAGAGCTGCCCAATTCATGAATCACTGTCTGTTCAAATAAACTCTTCAATGTTTTAATGTGCTGACATTTAACTTTTAAAAATCCACCAGGAAGTCAAGCCTATTTCTCCATCTCTCGAATCTGAGTTAGTCTCATGACTTTCTTTAGCCAAAAGAATGTGGCCAAAGAAAATGACAGCTCAGAGCTTGAGATTTGAGATCCTCTGCACGCCTCTACTCTCTCTTTGCAGCTCTTCTGCTAACAAGTCAACAAAGTTAGGATGATGAGACAAAGTGGCCCAGTCATATCCATCACTCAGGCCATAGCCAGCCAATCATTAGATATCAGCCATGGGAATGAGGCCAACCTAGACCAGCCTGACCCTGGCTGAGAATAGACCCCTGAGCAAGCCCAGCCAAGATCAGTTGAACTGGTCTATCAACTGACCCACAGATATTGTTTTAAGCCACTTGGGTTGGGACAGTTTGTTGTATGCCAGTAACTAACTCGATACAATAGATAATGGAAGAGCCAAGATTTGAACCCATGTCTAAGCTCACTCCTGTGTCTCTAGAGTTTCTTCTGTTTCCATTACACAGTTAGTAATAGGCCACAGGCTTTACTAACCATAGGCAAATTCTTTTTCCTTCTCTCCCCTCCAGCAAGTGTTTTTTTTTTTAATTAGTTAATTAACTTATTTGAGATGAAGTCTCACTTTTGTCACCCAGGTTGGAGTACAATGGCATGATATCAACTCACTGCAACCTCCGCCTCCTGGGTTCAAGCAATTCTCCTGCCTCAGCCTCCTGAGTAGCTGGGATTACAGGCACCTGCCACCACGCCCAGCTAATTTTTGTATTTTTAGGAGACACAGCATTTCATTATGTTGGCCAAACTGGTCTCGAACTCCTGATCTCGGAAGATCTGCCTACCTCGGCCTCCCAAAGTACTGGGATTATAGACATGAGCCACCGCACCCAGCCCTGCAAGTGCTTTTATTTAAAAAGTTATGCCTGGTTTTCATTTTATCTCCCTTCAAGATCTAATTTGTGTTATATTTAAATCTGCAGACTCCTTCAGGGCTATCTAGTGTTGTTTTGTCTTTGAGTAGTTTGTCAATATAATTAAGTTCCTGGAGTGTAAGGTGTCCACACCTTAGTTCACTAATAAAATTAAAATGAACCTAAGAATATATTTTATTGTATGTGGCCTTCACATATTTTCTCGTTTTATATTCATAAACCTATGGGGTTTTTTTAAAAGTATTATTGTACAAATTTTACAGGTAAAACAGCAAAACAAAATGAAAATAAAGACTAAGACAGAAGTAGGATACATGTCTGGTGTACAGCAGTGAATCAGACACCCTGCCTGCAAATTCCGTCTGCCCTCTCACTAGACCACGAAATCTAGATTCCAACCCAGAATTATTTAGTCCAGCTGTGAGTCTTAAGAAGCCATTTTGCAGCCTGGCTTTCTGGTTTAAAATAACAATTCATTTCCTATTGCATTTCAAACATTGCTGGTTTAACCGAGGTTCTTCATTGTCCCCAGAAGAGTAAAAACACTATGAGCCCCCTAAAGAGTGTAACCTTCATGAGGGCAAGACCCTTCTCAAATCTCTTTGCCTTTGGATCCCTAGTGCACATACAAGGCACATAATGTATAATAAGCAACTGAAGGTATTAAGCATCTATGTACTAAGCTCTTAAAAATACTCATTGAAAACTCACACAATCTCATTTCTTGCAAGTCTTCTCATTTTTCAGATGAAGCATTAAGATTCAAGGTTTTACATATTGTTCCTAAAGTAACTCAGGGAATAAGTGGCAGGGTCTAGTTTTGAATCCAAGATTGCTGAGGTCAAAATGAGTGTACTTTCTCTAATTGCCCTTCCATTTTCCCAAAGTAACAAATATGCTTGCCTGCCAGATAAGGATTGGATTTCCATATAAGTAGCCCCAAGCTGCTATCTCCACCAATAATTAAGAACGAGGAATCAGGCTTCAGCTAAAGCAGGATAAGCAGATTAGACATTAATTTAAAAGGTACCTTCAGATTGTTAAATTTTTGAACCACCAGACTGTGTTACAAATTAAAATGGGATTTTCTGATTTATGGTTTGATTCTATAGGGCAACAATTCTAAAGGCAACATCGCCTATGTAATTGCACCAAGAATGCTGTGATTATTTCACATAGTGCCGTAGCATGACTATAGGGGCCAGGTCATTCCCATTTTGCCTCCTGATTTGCTCTTCATCCAGGTCTTTCCTAACATAGCGTGAACACAAAGGTCAATTTCCTGCAGTCAATTTGAAAAAGGCCAACTCTCAATTAACTTTGCAAAAGGGGTCAGAGGTGATGTGGAGAAATAATATCCATGGGTAATGCAAAAACACCCATATGAGCTCTGTGCTGTAATAGCCACTACTTCCCAACACGAACCAAAGCTGCTAACCAGTAGTAACTCAGATGGATTTGCAATCTGTTGTTCAAATTGCATCATTCCTGCTATCCATCTCAAATGAACAAATCAATAAGGGGAAAAGATGCAAGGAGAACAACTGGAAAGATAAGGAAAATGCAGAGAAAAGGATACCAGTATAATATGCAAGCTGAGTTTTACTATTAAAGTCATCGCTATTTAGATTTTAGTAAATATTTTCCTCCAACTTCAAATAAACATGCATATTTCCCATTAATTAATTGTCCTCCCATCCCTGAGGATGAACTGGCATTTCCATGCCATGCAGAAGACTCTGCTGACTGTTGAAAGGCCATCCTACCTTCCCACACTGCAGAGTAGTCTCCTAAATCCAAACCAGACAGGGTCTTTCTGTGGAGAGGTTCACTGTGGTGTGCCATAATTAAGCCCCAGTACTAACTGAACTCCTAACTATTGACATGGGGCATAACCAGAGCCCTTTCACTATGCCACCCTTTCTAGGGAGTAAGTGACATAAACCTTCTAGAGTAAGGGACATAAAACTTCTAGAGTAAGGGACATAAAGTGTGGGGCAGAAAGGGAGTGGGGAATCAGTAAAAGGCACTGTTCCACTTTTCATACAAATCCCTGTAATGAAAACCATACTTGGCCGGCTCAGTCTTACCTCCAAACTCCCTCTGAGATGCTATAAACATTGGCAGACAATGCATATAATTAAGGTGGAATATATACTCATAAAATGTTTGTTTCCATCTGCTAGTTGTTTTAGCGAATGTTAGATTTCTTGTGGTCAGTCAGAGAACAACAGAGGGGATTCTGAAATCCCCACTGAGAAGCAGCTCATGAGCATGGCACAGGGACAGTGCCAGAGCGTGCAGTCCTGGGAAGCAAAGAAAGATGGAGGTGAGAGTCTGTTTTCCAGCCTTAATTGTCCAGAAGCAGCCTGGGTGCCATAGCGACATAATCAAGTTCTCCCCTTTTGACTGTAAAGAAACACGGAGAGACTGTGCATATTGTTGTCTTTCAATACCAAAGGGGGAAGTGGGCGAAAGAAAGCAAGAGTGTTCTGGCACCAGAATAATTTCTCCATTACCTCAATTAGTTCCAATGATGTGGAAAAGTTCTGTCTGGAGAAATCAAACTGAACATAAAATCACTGAAGCGCCGGTGGTGGCGGCGGTAGGTGTTGATACAGGCATTAGTCAGCAATACTGATTGCAGTGAAGTCACTCAATAGCCCCGTCACTGGAACCCAGGCAGGGAAATAAACTCATTAGATCACCCCCTTCAGCGAAGCATGTGGTTTTCAATGTGGCACCAACATAATCTGGCACCCACCAAAAGATTCAGTCGTCTGCCCCTGGAAGGCACAATTTACTAAGGTGTCTGGTAAAGAAATCTGGATAAGTACCGTTTTTTATTTTCTAAAGAAACATAAATATGTCTTCTTGCCTAAGAGCCACTTTTGCCATTAGTTATGAGATGTTAGATTTTCTTGAAGGAGGTAGCTAGTTTTGTGTGGCTACAGAGCACAGAATTGAGATAACTAAAAGTATACACTATCAGAGAAACTTGGGTTCAGCCTCGGGAAATTTTTCTGATACTTCTGGCTGGCCATAAACAGAATGGCTTCCACAGGAGATAGATGTTTAAGCCCCCCATTGGGTGTCAATGAAAAGCTAGGTCCTAACTTTCCATGGATAGTACAGGAAGATTTTTTCATTAGATAGGTCATTGAATAGTTGAGAAATCCTTTTCTCTAATCAAGATCCAGTTACCAGAAGGAGTTGAGAGAAGAAAAAAAAAACATAGATTTCTTTTTCTTTCATGTTAGTATCCACATATCCTGTAACCATCTTCTTTATGAAGTCATTAAAGAAAACTCTATAGACTCTCAAAAGTTCTCTCAAGTTATATATTAATATACTATGTAATCCTTTATGCTTGAAATAATTGGTAAAAATGAAAAGCTCTGTGATGAGTTGACCAACTTCCTCAGAGGTACATTTATGTCTCCCAGTTTTTCTACAACCTTCTTTAAACACTTATTCTGATAAAAGGCTGATGAAGACAGCATGTGGATGGATGGATGGATAGATAGATAGACAGACAGATAGACAGATAGAGTATGTAATCCATTCCCTGTGTGGTCAATGACCCATTACATATCCCCGACAAAACCACACTATGGTATTATACCCAGGCTACATAACTAAGGAAATCAAGTCTCAGAGAAGTTAAGTAATTTGCCCAAAGTCACACAGCTAGAAAGCTGCAGAGAAAGAAAGAGATTAAGATCTAGAAGGGAAACACCCCAGCTCCCTCCACTGTCTCACACCACCTGTATAAGCACAAGTTGGGGCACATCTTACCTTGATTTAGAGGACCTGCTTCAGAGGACTTACATGTTAAACCCAACATTAAAGAGGGGTTAGAATTCCTGTTTCTTTATACACCATTGTGTAGAGATGGTAACTGACAAATGACTGATTGACACGAGAATTTAAAATGCTTCCTCAAATGATTTTCCTTTTTTTTTTTTTTTTTTTTTTAGCATGACAGGGTATATGCCAATCTAATGTACTGACACAGTTGGAGTTTCACATCCCAACAAGAAGACATAGCCAGCTGGCTTCAACACAGGCTTTAAAAACTGGAAGAGTAGTTAACAAAGGCATGACCCTCCCAGGGTACACTGCTCAGGGAGCCCAGTTCTGAGTACGTCAGAACCTCAATGCCTAAAAGCAAGCTCTGATCCCTTCAGGTCTCAAATTTTACAAGATAGATGACAGTAATGAAAATATGATTCCTCCCCTTAGGAATTTCAATAACACCAAGATAGTTTTGAAAATGTCACTTGAATTTTCAGTTCCTAAAAGAGACTGACTTTTACACCTTGACATAGATTAGAGTTCCATGCAAAAATTCAAGTTAGAAAGAATCCCTCATCCATGATATTTCCTCTGATTCTGAACTTTATGTTAGTAGATGTTTGTTCATTCAACTAATTTTCATAATACTATCTTTCAAATTACAAGTGGCAAGAACAATAATTACATAGTCAATCTATCGTACAACACTTGCATAGAAAATTCCATATAGCTCAAGACAGAACTATCTTAGGTTTTAGACTAAAAACCTGATTATCCACCTCAGTGTTAAAACAGGGATTACAAAAATAAAATAAAATAAACAAAAGCCACAGGTAAACTGGAATGTCACAGCAGGCATTAATTTCCGTATTCTTCCATGCTAATTATCTCCATAGAGTTATTTTGAAGACATCACAATGATTTTCATTACATATGCTTAAATATCTTATGCTTTTTTTATGTTGGTTTCATCATCTTCAAAATTTGTAAACAAGGACCATGTCAAGTCACTATGAAGTACAGCATAATGATTAAGAGCTTGGGCTTTCTCCAAAAAAGAAGAACCTGAATTCAGACACTGATTCTACCTCTGTGTGATCTTGGGCAAGTCATTTAACCTCTTGGAGCATCAAGAATGCTAATGCTAACAATGCATTAGTTCGCGAAAGAACTAAATGAGATAGTTATTTAAAAGCACCAGGATAGTAGCTGGCACAGAGCAAGGACTTATAAATGTGAGTTATTAGTATAAATATGTCCTCTTCCACAAATAGTTGTATGCTAAGCACTCAATAAAAACTCGATATAATAGTGATAATTTGTAACATGAAGGAGAGACAATCACCACAAATTGGACTATATTCCAGGGTAATTCTGGGAGTCTAAAATTATTTATCAATACTTTCTGTAAAAACTGTCTTTATTGTTACCCAATTCTTTCCCTGCCTCTCTTATTCTCCTGTTTTATATTTTGCCCAAGGCATTATTTAGTGTTCCAAAATATTAGACTGTTATAGGTACTCAGAAGCCTCAGGAGAAATGGAATACATTTACAGACCCATAAACATCTAAATTAGTGCTATAAATGGGAAATATAGTCTATAGTTGGAGAGTGCCCAATCCATAATACATCGTGGCATAGAAGAAACTTCCTTTTGGTGGCTGGAAAATCTATTTGCTCTAAGTATTCAATTTTAAAATGGATAATAAAAATAAGTAATAGGCATGCTTCTGCTTAAATTGCACCTTTCATGGGAGATCTCAAAGAGTTTTTCAACTGTTAATTTATGACTCCTGGGGAAAGGTAGGTGGCAAGCAAAATCTTTCTTCTTCAAATGGAGAAGAAGACATAGAAAGGCCCAGGTGACTTGTCCAAGAATACAAGGCACGCTCCAGCTTTATGCAAACCAGAAAAGAAAATATGGAGATACTCTCCTTAAATGATTGAAATCTGTATTATGTGCTGATGAAACCTAAGACGAAGGCTGATATAGGGTATACAATTACCATACACCTAACACTATTTGCATTTGTATATCAGTTGTCTATTCCTGCAAAACAAACTACCACAAAAACCTAATGGCACATAATGGTATTTTTTCTTGCTCATGTATCTGCAGATGGGATGGGAGTTAATCATCTAGGCCAAGCTCAAGGCCAAGCTCAACTGGGCAGCCCAGGATTCAGACTGAGTCTAGATATGCTCCATGTGTCTTTCACTCTACATAGACCTGAGTTCTGACCAAGGCATGGTCATCTCACAGTAATGGAAGAGCAAGAAAGCAAACTCCAACTATGCAAGTGAGTCGTGTCACTTCTACTGATCCTATTGGCCAAAACAAGTCAATGACTAAGACCACATTGACAGTCACAAGTATATTTTACCTACCAAGAAGCCAAAAAGTCCCATGGTCATACCCAAAATCAATTTCCTTGAAGGTGCACCCTCCCCATGGAGGTGAGAGAAGGGAGTGAATACTTTTAAACAAGAATCTAATTTATTGTAAACAGTACCTTATTATTACTAATATTTCAGACATTTTTCCATATGCTAATCTTGAAACTGTGGCTGCTTCACATGCTTCTGCAAGTCTGACTCAACCACTGGTTTGATCCTGGCCTAGAAGGTACTCTCTGAATATTAGTGTATTATTCACATGTATTAGTTAACTACAGCATTATTCAAAGCTCTCTCTTTTTTCACATAAACCAGTGCTTCAGCTGATCTCCCTTTAGATAACAGAAATAATTAATGTAGGAATTGTTTATTGAATGCTTACTGTACAGCAGATATGTACCAAACTCTTGACAGATATCATCTGCCTTGGCTTCATTTAACCCTCACAACAAGCTAAGGAAAGTAAAATCCCTATTTCATAAATTAAGAAACTGAAAATTAGAGAGATGAAGTGATGTTCCCATGGTTACATGGAAGTTAGTAACATGGCTGTGATTCAAAACTAATATGTCTGACTCTCAAAGTCCAAATGTGAGACCAAGAAAATGCAGTGAGATGAGGGCTAAGACTGATTCAGTCTACAGTGACAGCACAGATAGCATAATTATTACATCTAAAAGCAGAGGAAAGAGGAGGTGTGTATAACTGGTTCTGACCACCAGGCTTGCCACTGTCGCTGTGTGATCTTGGGTAAATTACTGAAACTCACTGAGCTTCTGTTTTCTCATCCATGAAAGGGAGATGATACCATTTTTGTTTGGTTGTTGTGAATTTTTTTTTTTTGACAGGGTCTTGCTCTGTTACCCAGACCTCAAATACCTCCTTTCACTTAGTAATATATCCTTGATACTAAAGATACTAATTAAAGTGATTTAAGAGGAAGTCTCCCAACAGGGACATGGTGCTAATTAATTTAGATTAAATTGCATATGGTACAATCATGTAAACAACTTGCACTTATGGGTCTTATATTTTTTATTTTTATAGAGATGGGATCTCACTATGTTGCCCAGGCTATTCTTAAGCTCCTGGCCTCAAGCAATCCTCTCATCTCAGCCTTCCAAAGTGCTAGGATTATGGGCATGAGCTACTGCACTTGGCCCAACACTTAAGGGTCTATTCACAGGCACTCTTTAGTCCCTGAGATTCCCAAGGAACCAGGAAAACGTAACACCTATGAAAGGCTCAGTGCAATATATTTAGCACATTGGTGTCATTGCAGATGAGGTCCTATTATCTATTGGAGCTAAAACTTTAGTGATATGGCTTGAATTTGTGTCCCCGCCCAAATCTCATGGTGAATCCCCAATGTTGGAAGAGGGGCCTAGTGGGAGGTGATTGAATCATCGGGGTGGTCTCCCACTTTGTGTTTTTGTAATAGTAAGTTCTCGTGAGATCTTGTTGTTTAAAAGTGTGTAGCATCTCCCCCTTCTCTCTCTTCCTCCTGTTTCAGCCATGTAAGATGTGCCTGCTTCCCTTTCACCTTTTGCCTTGATTGTAAGTTTCCTGAGGCCTCCCCAGCCACGCTTCCTGTACAGGCTGTAGAACCATTGGCCAATTGAATCTCTTTTTTAATAAATTACCCAGTCTCAGATATTTCTTTATAGCAGTATGAGAACAGACTAATACCCTTAGAAAACTCAAAAATTCCAAGATGTCACCTGAGGATCCTTTCTGGTTTCTAGCAAGCTAGTATCTTGGTATAAATCCACACTTCTCTTAAAGTCATTTTGTGCCACCTGTATACCTTTCACCCAACACTCAATTTGTTTCTCATGTTAGAACAGTTCAAATACCCATTGAGGATGTGACGTTCATTCTCTCTCTCCTCCTTTTCTCTCTCTTTCTCTCTCCTCATATTATACAGGGCCAAAGGGAAGTCAAGGATTAGGGCTTCAGCCTCATCTAAATTTTCTACACAGCAATGCAATTTAAGATACTTCATTAAATGCAGTGCCAGTTGTTTTCATCTTAGGCAGCAAATGATATGAGAACAGCCCTCTACACATCAAGGCCCCATGGGGTAGGCTAAAGAAGGTCGGAAAGAAGACTGGCTGTCCCTTTGACACTTTCCTTTGAAGTCCAGCTTTCTCTCCAAAGTAGCTGAGTCCTCTCCACATCACTGCCAACCCCTGCCTCCAGGCTTTATCTAAATCACCCTCCTCTCCAGTTAAATCTGTGGGTTCCTATGGGGAAGAGTGGCTCCCACTGGCTGAGGCCTATTTCTCCAGGTTATATATGTCAGAGTTTTCCATGCCTTTAACAAGACTCAATTAAAAATTAATCAGCCCAGCATGGCAATTTGGAGAGGTAATTGTTTCTTTTCCTGACTCCATGGCCATAGGCTAAAAGCACCCAGTACCTAAATTAATCATCTAATTGGGATTTTTCCATACTCCAATCACTCAACCTTCCAGCGATCCCAGCAATGTGCTGTCTGACCTCAATAATTACCTTGTCCCAGTGTCCACTCTGTGGCTTTCTCCCCTACTCTCCCTTCCAATCCCCTTTAGTAAAATAGAAAATAGCCATATAGGCCGTTTACCTGGACCCTCTCCAATAACCAGGAGGCTTTATCTTCAGAAGATAAAATAGCACTTGTGAGGAAATATTAGAAACAGTGGGGCAGGTTCATAAATTCAACATAGTTTGTAATAGAAAAAAATGATTACAAACTAATGGTAGTACTTGATTGGCTAAATAAAGCATAGTATATCCATGCAACATACAGCAATATGGCTTTAAAAAGAAATGAGGAAGTGTCGTGTATGCAGCTATGGAATGTTCTCCAGGAAATTAAAGGGAAAAAAAGCAAATCACATAACAATACATGAAATGTTATATTTGTAAAAAAAAGGGAAGAAAATATATGTAATGAAACATACGTGTGTACAGACATATACATACACACACATATATATATGCATATGCATATATTGATAGAGAAATATAAATATATATAAGTATGTAATGCACTTAAATCATCTCTGGGAGGAGTCACAAGAAGCTATAAAATCATTTGCCTGTGGAAAGATAAACTGGGTGTCAATAGGGGAATAGAAGAGAAAATTTCATTGTATATCATTAACGTGCCTTTGAAATTGTGAATGTTCTTCCTGTCCAAAACATAAATACATTTATATCTTTGATATCATTTAATAATACTTGGTTTATGGTTGAAAATTCTTACAAACTTACATATATAACATGAATGGATAGATAACATATTTAAATAATTTTTAAAAAGAGAAGAGCAAGGAGAAGGAAAACTAGTGCTTATTAAGCTGTGTATCAAACCACGTGTATCCATTTTTTGTTTTCAGTTTTTTTTATTTTGAGACGCAGTCTCACTCTGTCGCTCAGGCTGGAGTGCAGCAGCGCGATCTCAGCTCACTGCAAGCTCCGCCTCCCAGGTTCACACTATTCTCCTGCCTCAGCCTCCCGAGTAGCTGGGAGTACAGGCGCCCACCACCATGCCTGGCTATTTTTTTTAGTATTTTTAGTAGAGAGAAGGTTTCACCATGTTAGCCAGGATGGTCTCGATCTCCTGACCACATGATCCACCCGCCTCGGCCTCCCAAAGTGCTGGGATTACAGGCGTGAGCCACCGCGCCCGGCCGTGTATCCGTATTTAACACTCAGAGCAACCCTGCAAGGTGTCTTCATCTGTCCCTTTTTTTTTCTTTTTAACAAATGAATATATTGAACATCCAAAAAGGAAATGAGGCGAATGCCAGAAGTACTTGTGTTGATTGATAGTAGCTAACACACACACAGATACACTCCTTTATATTTCATTTTGATATAAAAAATACATTTTGTTTACTCTTCCCAAATATAAGATAAATGGCAATCTTTCTGTAAGGAGCCCACACTCTCAATAACTGCGTTAGTCCCTATATGAGGGCAGAGTCTTCATGGCCTAATCACCTTGTAAACGTCCCGCCTCTCAATACTGTTACAATGGCAATGAAGTTTCCAGCACTTGGCTTTGGGGGACACATTCAAGCCACAGCAAAGGTAATCTCACTTTTGCTAGTCTCGGTTCAGCCTTTAACAAGACAAGCATGTATACCTGTGCTGACAAGCAGCAGGAATATTGCTCTTAGTCTTACTGTGATAACAGAACAATCCTTTTAAGTTTCAGCAACATCTGCTTACATACATGTAGGAGGTGAGAATGAGTCCAATTTTTATTTTATCTCATTACTTAATGAGTACAATGGCCATTACTCAGGTGATGGATACACTTAAAGCCCAGACTTCACCACTATGAAATATGACCATGTAAGAAAATTGTACTTGTACTTCTTAAATTTGTGCAGATAAAAAAAAGTCATAAATACATAAAGTGTCATGTAAAATTCAATGTTCATGCAGTTGGTTCACAGGTCCTATCTGAGCATAACAAAATTATTTGCACAGCTCGTAATGACCTAGTTTAGGTGGTATTAGAACAATTCTTCTAATTCTCTGTTAATCACACTCCCTGCTCTTTATTAGCTCTATCTAGGCAAAGCATCTCCCTGGAGAGAAGAATTTGCAGCAAGCAGGAAGCTCTGGCCTCTTCATGTTCATGTCATGAAAACTCAAGAGGACTCCCTGTGACCTCTGACCTTTTCTCCATGGTTGGCGTTGCCTCAGGGGGCTCTCTCCCATGGAGAAAGAATCACCAGTCTACTTGCCCCTCTCTCCTTCCCTCCTCTCTGGTCAGCCTCACCTGTGATCACACAGGGTAGGAAGAGAGGGAAGCCCTCCCCAGCCTCTGATAACAGGGTTGCATGACTGTAATTACAGGTTTTTGCTTCCCAGCTATCCAAATGACAGTCACAGTGGAGGCTGAAACGCCTCAGTCAGATGGAATCAATTACTGGGCAAAATTGGGAGGTTAATTTTCCCCAGAATGAGATATGCCTTTTAGCTTTGCCATCTCTTTTACTCCAGCTGGTAGCTTATTTGGTTGCATTGTTCTCTGGCCATGTGAACAAAGTTCCATTAGGAAGGATTTCCAGAAGAGTTGATTTGAAAAGGAAACTCCATCAGCCCCCAAACTCAATACAAGCTGAATAGAAGGACTGTTATTAACAAAGCAGCATGGATGGCTCATCACTAGAATTTACATTTGACAGGCATGGGGTTAATCCAATAAGAAGAAATGGGATCTCTCAGTATAGTACCAGTCCCTTCTTTAAGGTCCCCTGGCTGAACTTTATCATGTCCCAGCACTGAAAGAGCTTTACCTTCTGGAAACTTCCATGAAAATAAGCCACTTCCCTCATTAGCATAATTTTCTAAATATGAAAAAGCATCTCATTGAAAACAAACAAAAGACAAACAGTATTCATCTTCTTCAAGTACAATTGCCACTTCTGAATGGCTTAGTAGAAGTGTTAAAATAGCTTCCATTTAATAGTTTATTATAATAATAATAACAATAGAGACTAAAATTTATTCACGTCCCATATTTAAGGAAATGGTAAATATTATTTATTCATTAACTCAATCACCTCAAAACCACCCTAAACTGAAGCCATGAGAAGTTGGCCAACTTGCTTATGTTTACCCCACTGTTAAGTAAGAGTCATAATGTGAACCCAGGTGATCGGAATCCAGTACCTACAATTTAAAATCACTCTGCTTTATAAACATTGTCACTCCATATGTGCAAACATTTCAAAAGAGAAGTATTCTTATCACTTGTAGGTGGGGAATTTGGAGCATGAAGATATTAACTAATTCATGCAAGTTTAAAGAACTCTTAAATTAATGAAGCTGCAAGTCCATACCAGATCTGTCAGACTCAATAGCCTGAATACAGCTATTGAAACCCAACAGAGGCTTTGCAAGAGCCACTACTGCAAGGCCTTGGGTGAGGGTTAGCAAAAAATAATTGGTAGTGGTTATCAATTCTAGTATCATTTATGTTCTTCTCTTAGTCCTCTTTAGGAGAATTTTTGAGTCCCATAATACCATTATATACCTATATTGTATTCCGAATCCTACATAGCTGTTTTCTTTATATCATCTCTTTAGAGGGGATCGCTCCATGAAGTAAGTACACATTCCCTTAGGAAACAGACTTTAAGAGTTTGAATAACTTGCAAGAATATCATTGGGATTAAAGTTCAATGCCATTTCTCATGTATATTTATTGTGGCACTATTCACAATAGCAAAGACTTGGAACCAACCCAAATGTCCATCAATGATAGACTGATAAAAAAATGGAGGCACATATACCACCGTGGAATACTATGCAGTCATAAAAAAGGATGCGTTCATGTCCTTTGCAGGGACATGGATGAGCTGGAAAACCATTCATTCTCAGCAAACTATTGCAAGAACAGAAAACCAAACACCTGCATGTTCTCACTCATAGGGGGATATTGAAACAATGAGAACACTTGGACACAGGGTGGGGAACATCACACCACCGGTGGCCTGTCTTGGGGTGGGAAGGAGGAAGGATAGCATTAGGACGGAGATATACCTAATGTAAATGACGAGTTAATGGGTGTCCAGCACCCAACATGGCACATGTATACATATGTAGCAAACTGCACATTGTGCACATGTACCCTAGAACTTAAAGTATACTAATAAAAATAAATAAAATAAAGTTCAGTGCCATTTCTACTACTGAAAACTGACAACCCCATGATACCTGAAAGATTTAAAGGTAGGTACTTTATTATTTTCTGTCAATCTCTAATTCAGAAAAAAAAAAAAAAGCCATTATCTGCTACTGTTATGTCATTTATTAGAAGTGAAGCTTGCTGTGTTGGTTTAATCATTCAGCAGACATTTATTAAATTTCCACTGCATGCCAGATTAGTAGCATGGTTGTAGACCACTATTAAAGTCTCAGAACAGGATAGAAAACACCCCCGCTCTCACAGACCTTCTATTCCACTGAAAAACATGGCAGGAACATTCGTAAATGCCTTTTACACTTCTCACGTATCAGATACGTTATGTAATGTGGTTGAAAATCGGATTGAATGGCAAATAAGTTAGTGTTTTCTGAGTAGAACTAAAACATGGTAGATTCTTTTTCTTTCCCAAAGGAGTATACCATGATAATTAAGACATTTATGAATATCTAAAAGTGACCAAGGGAAAATAATCAAAATGAAACTGAAAAAAAACATAATGTTTCCATTTTCTTTCGTTTGTAATAATGTGAGGTGTGGGTGGTAGTTTTTACATTACAACAGGACTCCCTACTTTAAAGTTCATATACTTGTTGATGTACACAGATCTTTAACCTCATAAAAAAGTTAGGGCAAAGAAACATGAAAAAATATAGATTGAAAACTACTTCTAATTTAAAATTTTAAATGGAGGTTAATTTCTGAAGTTAAAAAAGTAGAGTGATTAAATTCATAATTATAATAAGCAGTATATAATTATAGAGACTATATGTAATATTTTACATAACTGATAGGTTATACCGATATAATTCATTATAAGAATTTGGCTTACTGGTATTATGTTCTGGATCTGGATTTCAGATTTCATGAATTGAGGCTTACCTGTATTTAAGAGATGTCAGGGCTGATACCATATTGGATATGAAGGGACATTCTGTTCTCAGTAGTCACTGAAAAATGGTATTTATGTAAGCCAAAAGAAACACACGCACACATGTGCACACCGACACATACACTTTTTTACCCCCTAATATTTTCAGATCAAAATAATGTGATTATTTTTTATTCAGAAGGGGTAAGAGACCTTGTTGTTATGAATCTCTACCAAGTGGTCGCCACTACATTTTTGTCCCTCTATTCTTTTCTTTTCTTTTTTTTTTTTTTTTTTTTTGAGAGACTGTCTCACTCTGTCACTCAAGCTGGCTGGAGTGAAGTGGTGTGATCTCGACTCACTGCAACCTTCGCCTCCTGGGTTCAAGCAATTCTCCTGCCTCAGCCTCCTGAGTAGCTGGGACTACAGGTGCGTACCACCACGTCTGGCGATTTTTTTTTTTCTTTTTTTTAGTAGAATACAAAAAGTTCTACCAAAAAATAGAATTTTCAGTAGAATTTAGTAGTATGGGGATGTCTACTGCCCTTCATCACCACAGTATGTCTGCTTGAATGTATTTTCTAAGTTACAACTGTGTGAGCAAATGATTATTGAATAGATCCTGCTTAATGATTTTGGTGGAGAAGTGAAACCCTTCCTTACAGATCAAGGCCTTATTTGCCTTGCCACTTAGACAGTTTTACACCTTGTGGCATCCTCTGTCAGCATGCAGTTTCTTACGTTATTCAATGACTGCAAACGTGTATTAGAACCTCCACACCCTGGGGTTTCGCCATGTTGGCCAGGCTGGTCTCGAAGGCCTCAAGCGATCCAACCCCCTCGGCCTCCGAAAGTGCTGGGATTACAGACATGAGCCACTAAGCCCAGCTATCCCCTCTATTCTTTTTTTTTTTTTTTTTTTTCTTTTGACAGAGTCTCGCTCTGTCGCCCAGGCCGGAGGGCAGTGGCAGCGATCCCGGCTCACTGCAGCCTCTCCCTCCCGGATTCAAGCAGTTCTCCTGCCTCAGCCTCCTGAGTGGCTGGGACTACAGGCATGCACCGCCATGCCCGGCTAATTTTTTGTATTTTTAGTAGAGATGGGGTTTCACCATGTTGGCCAGGATGTCTTGATCTCCTCTCCTCGTGATCTGTCCGCCTCAGCCTCCCAAAGTGCTGGGATTACAGGCGTGAGCCACAGCACCCAGCCTATCCCCTCTATTCTTAACCCTGGCTTTTGTTTTCATAGATTCTGTTTCCTTCCTTGCAAAAGGTAGTCCCTGATAAGAGCTGGGGCCAAGGCCGAGGCCCAGTCAGCACTGGCTTTCCCCCAATTATAGCATCTCTAGTGTAGGTGTAAAAGGGGCTTTCTCATTATTATTATTTTGTGGTCAAAAGGTTGCATACACTATTTTTTTTTTTCTGCTGCTGAAGCTTAGAAAGGGTGGAAAGCAAAATATTTTGATAATTATTCAGGCCATCAGGTTACATAAGAGGTTCCATAGCCTTCTGCATCAAACTTGAATAGTTGAAACCACAAATTCTGTTTTTGCAGCCATAAAACATTCATAGCAAAGAGAGAGAGAGAGAGAGAGAAACAGAAAATAATAAAATCCATTTTCCATTTGCTTGAAACTTATAAAATTTAATGTGGTGAAAAATGACAGTTTACTCCCTGTAGGAAACTGCTCAGAGCCATGTTTCACAGGCATGGTGTGGAGGTTCTGATACACACTTAGAGTCATTGAATAATGCAAGAAACTGCATGCTGACAGAGGATGTCACAAGGTGTAAAACTGTCTAAGTGGCAAGGCAAATAAGGCCTTCATCTATAAGGAACAGTTTCACTTCTCCACCAAAATCATTAAGCAGCGTCTATTCAATAACCACCATTTGCTCACAGTCATAACTTAGAAAATACATGCAAGCAGACAGACCGTGGTGTTGAAGTGCAGTAGACAACTCCACATGAAGACTGAAGACATTTTGCTACTAGCAGTAACTGAATGTGGTTATTAGCATGGAAAACATTTAATATTTTTTCTTTTTTTTGAGACGGAGTCTTGCTCTGTCTTCCAGGCTGGAGTGCAGTGGTGCAATCTCGGCTCACTGCAAGCTCCGCCTCCCAGGTTCACGCCATTCTCCTCCCTTAGCCTCCCAAGTAGCTGGGACTACAGGCACCCGCCACCATGCCCGGCTAATTTTTTTGTAATTTTATTTTATTTATTTATTTATTTATTTATTTATTTTAGTAGAGACGGGGTTTCACCATGTTAGCCAGGATGGTCTCGATCTCCTGACCTCATGATCCACCTGTCTTGGCCTCCCAAAGTGCT
>NW_016804051.1:3874158-3939344 GCF_001698545.2 Rhinopithecus bieti
TTTTTTGGAGACAGAGTCTCACTCTGTTGCCCAGGCTGGAGTACAGTGATGTGATCTCGGCTCACTGCAACCTCTGCCTCTCAGGTTCAAGCAATTCTCTTGCCTCAGCCTCCAGAGTAGCTGGGATTACAGGCATGCACCACCATGCCCAGCTAATTTTTGAATTTTTAGTAGAGACGTGGTTTCGCCATGTTGGCCAGGCTGATCTCGAACCCCTGACCCCAAGTGATCCACCCACCTCAGCCTTCCAAAGTACTGGGATTATAGGCATGAGCTATCGCACCTGGCAAATTATTTTTTAAGATATGGTGGCACTAGTTACAACCTCTACATAATATAGTATTTGTATATTTTTTCTTTTTCTAATATATCATTAAGAGTAAGATCAAAACATTCCACACAAAGCGGCAAAACTGTAGAGCTCCAGCTCTGTAAGTAACTGGCAGAGTGGCTATAAACATGCCCTTAAACTCAACTGACCTTGATTTCTTTCCTATAAAATTAATGGGTTGTACTAAGTGATTTCCAAGACCAACTTCCACTAATATTCTATAGGAATTTCTAGAAAAGGATAATTACCTGATATTCAAAGCATTGAGCCAATGAACAACTGAAAACAAGAACTGTTTTGACTATATCTGAGTAAAGTTGAATATTATAGGTGGTTTGTGAAATTTCTGTGTCCCACCATAGCTTTAATCATATCTTTAGTGTTTGACTATATTAATTGTCTATTACCATAATTATGCTAATAATCCACCTCAAAACTTAGTGGTTTAAAACAGTATAAGTATTTATTTTTGCTCAATGATCTACAGGTCAGCTGGACAGTTCTGCTGCTCTAGGTCAAGTCTGGCTCTTCTGACTGGGTTTGCTCATGCATCTGCAATCAGCTGGTGAACCATGTCAGAGGTAGTTGCTCCTACGGGCTGAATATTTACGCCCCCACAACCCCCAAAATTAAAAAACTGAAGCCTAAAACCTCAATATGATAGTATTTGGTAATAGGACCTTTGGGAAGAAATTAAGAAATGAGATTGGATTCTTTATGAATTAGATTAATACCCCTATAAAAAGAGAGACAGGAGTCTCTCTCTGTCTGCTTTCCACCATGTGAGGGCACAACAAGAAGATGGCCATCTGCAAACCAGGGAGAGCACCCTCTTCCACCAGATACCAGGTCTTCCTGTCCCCTGCCCTTGGACTTCCCAGCATCCAAAACTGTGAGAAAGAAGCTACTCAGTCTGTAATACTTTGTTACAGAAACCCAAATGGAGTAAGACAACATATTTAAAGTATTTTTTTTTTTTTTTTTTTGAGATGGAGTCTCACCCTGTCACCCAGGTGGGAATGCAGTAGTGCAAACTCAGCTCACTGCAACCTCTGCCTCCCAGGTTCAAGTGATTCTCCTGCCTCAGCCTCCTGAGTAACTGGGATTACAGGCGTGCACTACCGCGTCTGGCTAATTTTTTGGTATTTTTAGTAGAGATGGGGTTTTACCATGTTGGACAGGCTGGTCTTGAACCCCTGACTTCGTGATCCACCCACCTCGGCCTCCCAAAGTGCTGAGATTACAGGCATGAGCCACCGCACCTGGTCTATTTAAAGTATCTTCTAATATAAAGTTCTGTTCACTTGCCATTTTAAATGGACTCAATATACTGCAATATTCCAGTGTAATGTTGGGCTCCTGTAACTCACTGAAGTCTTGATATACACTGAAGTCTTGATATAGATAGATATATAGATATAGATATAGATAGATATACATATATAGATATATAGATATAGATAGATATACATATATAGATATAGATATATAGATATTTTTGTAAATATTTTGAGTATTTTAAATACCTAAGCAAAAATGCCCAAGTTACAGATTGACATCAGCAAGCGGTTTTGAAAAAATTTAGCTAGGGACGAGTCTTTAGCTACATCAGACAAGGATTCTACAAAATTTTGTAGATTCATTCTACAAAAGCTTCATCAGTGCTTTTCTTCCAATAAGCTTATAAAAGTACTGAGAATGTTTTTCCAAGCAAATGTTTTCTAACAATTCTGCAACTGCTCTTTACCAGTCATGTTCAAGTCCTGCCTTGTTATTAATAGCCTCTCTAAATCCAGGTTGATTAAATACAGTTAAAAGGAGAGAACTATTTGAGACCAAACATGGTAGTGCAACTTGGTAACTCTTGTTTAATCTGCTGTACCATCCAGACAAAAAAAAAAGTCAGTAAATAATAAATAAGAGGCTCGGTATGGTGGCTCATGCCTTTAATCCCAGCACTTTGGGAGGCCAAGGCGGGTGGATCATGAGTTCAGGAGTTCAAGACCAGCCTGGTGAAACCCCAGCTCTACTGAAAATACAAAAGTTAGCCAGGCATGGTGACATGCACCTGTAATCCCAGCTACCTGGTAGGCTGAGGCAGGAGAACTGCTTGAACCCGGGAGGCAGAGGTTGCAGTGAGCTGAGATCATGCCACTGCACTCCAGCCTGGGCAACAAAGCAAGACTCCATCTTGAAAATAATAATAATAAATAAGAAAAAATGTTTATTACAGAAAAATATAACTGACATACAGATGTAGACCATTGCTTTGCATTTTAGAATGAGTCCTGGTAATGTTAGAGGAAAGAGATTTACCTTTATTTTCAGCATTTCCATAAACCTTTCAAAAACCTCTAATCTCTTAAAAGTACAAGATGAAGAAATACATTAGAAATTTCCCAGTAGGCAACCACAAAAATATAATATTACCAAATTAAAACCAACATTATTTCTCCTCCTTGTTAGAATGTGGCACATCTGAGCATCAGATACAATTAAATATATTTGAAAATTATAACTGAATACTTTCTGTGTGAGAAGTAGAAAAATGTCATGCTTGAAACAGGCAAATAAAAAAACTGAAAAGTAACCAAACGTAAGACAGAGATTCTGGAATAAGCCATGTCTTCAGCATTTTAAAGGCTGAAGCCACAGCTTTTTATTGTTGTTCATGTGTCCTAAGAGTATTTCCAATTGGCAAAGCAATGACAAGGTGCATATACTTTTCATACTTTTTGTTATTTGTACAAAGCTATTTTGGTTAACTACATAAAAACACAGGGAAATAGAAGTTTGAGGCCACCACTGGAATTATTCAAAACACAAAGAAAACCCATGTGTTTCATTCACACGGCAATTTGGGGTGAATGTGGTTTTCAGCCAATATTTTCCAGAAAAACCACTTAATCCCACGAGTTTCTTCTGAGTCTGAGACTCAACCAGAATCCCAGCTGACTGGTTTCATTCAGTCTGGAGACCCCAAACTGGTCCGGGATATGCATTTAACATTTTTCTGAACTCTGGAAGATCAGAGAAAAATTACAGGTAATATGAAAATAGGAAGTATTTGATGCCTTAGGAATTCTAGTAGGGCAGGAAAACACAGACTGAAACCCTACAACTGCTCAGTACAGTCAGAGCAGTCTTGACTATTTCCCATAGCCCTCATTTGATACTAACATAATCAGTATCAACACTCTGCAACCAGGCTACTGAGTTCATACCCAGGCTTTACTGCTTACTAATAGTGAGGACGTAAGTCACTCTACCTTGGGTTCCTCACACATAACATGAGGATAATAGTATAAACCACATATCATTCTTGTAGGCAGAAAATGATATTGTAAACATAAAGCTGCTTACCACAGTGGCTGGCATATGTTAAACACTCACAAATATCAGCAATTAATATTATCATCATCATCATTAGTTATATACAAGCAAATGCATATAAAGAAGTCTGACCATAAGTTCAACATCACATATCACACTTACTGATGACCTAACATCCTTATTACTAAGAAAGGAAGATCTGAGAACTGCCTTCCTAATTCTGGGCTCTAGTGCTCATCCGTGGCAAATCATTAAAGAGGATTGAGAATCCCGTCTTTCAGTCAAGCTCACTCTAACCTCTGAAAGTCCCATTCATTTCTGGAATCATCAATCAGTATTTATGCAGCACCACATCAGACAGTGAGAAAATTAAAGAAGGAGGAAAAGTCCCCAGCTCCAGACAGACTCATCACGCAGGGAGGAGACAGCCATATTAACAAATAATTGCCATGCCTTAATGCACACAGAAAGCTCAGGGCAGCAAAGAGGAAGAGGGCTTATATTATGCCTGTGGGGGTTGGAGAAGGTTTGACGGAGAAGGGACATTTGGTCCCAGTCTTGGAGGATGAGAAAGAGTTCATCAAATAGAGGAAAAGGAAAAAAAGAAAAAAAGAAAAAAAAAAGCGCTCCACATAAAGAGTAGCAGATGCCAAAGCATTGTGAAAGCTCTTGACCTGAGATGAACATATCAAGTTAGATGTGGCTGAAGCAAGAGGTATAATGCAGGGATCAAACGAGCAAGTTTGGAGAGGGAATCACTGGAATATATTCCTTCTCCCCATTACACAGAAAATTGAAATGAATATTAACTAAAACATAAATCACTTAGTGATCTCCATGCACACCTCAAGTCTGAAAATTAGGACCCCCAAAATTATCCCTTCCCCCCCAAAAAAAATAACTTTCTTAGTTAACAGTGCATTTTACTTGCTCTTGCAAAAATCTCCCTGCCAATGCCTTCTTTCCACAATCAGAATCTTTTACTTTTAATGTACCAAAGGAAACAAAATAATATTTATTGTGTCTCTTGCATGTGCTTCTTAGAAAAATGGTATTAGCCTCATATGGAAACACTTTGACAAACCCCTGAAAATAATTCCTTAACCACAAACATGTCCTCTACTTGTCTGATCTCAAATTGCCTCGAATATCACAATTTCAGGTCAGATTTAAGGATATGACAGACACTATCAGTCCATTACATATGAATGATATATGAGGTAGAGGGCGGAGGTGCCGGCACAGAAGATGGCCAGTTGTGGGGAAGTCCCATGCCTGGTTCCCTGCAGTATCTGCCTCTCTGGGAACTTTCCAGGCCCACCTGAAGACACTTACCAGCCAACAGCTTCCTCTGCACAAAGGAGAAGAGGAACAATGGAAGGTCTCTCTGTGTTCATCATCCAGATACCATCTCAGAACCTCCCTGGAGCACGATTATTGGAGGCAAAATAGCACAGATAGGATTTCACGTGCAAGCTTTGGATATGGGGCTAACAAAGATAGAGAGACACAAACAACCCCTCTCCCTGAGCCCCTCCCTTCCTCACAACCCCTTGTTGCTCTTTTGCTTCCAACTTCTAATTGGCAGACACCTGATCTGCATTTCGATTTCATTTTCTGAGCACACATGGCCACCTGAGACTCCCTGATACGTGTGGGAAAGGGGTGGCCATGTTGCCTGCACCTGTTGCGGGGACCTGCCCACCACCCCTCCCTTCGTGCCATCCCCATTGTGTGCCACCTTATTCTGTTTCAGTAGCAACAGAAAAGAAGTCAAAGTCGCCGACATTCAACAGGAACACATACAAAAAGGAAGCCAGAAAGCTTCCTTGAACCTCTTCTCCCACCGCCCTGAAAAGCCTGCCCAGTGGCCTACTTCAACAGTAAGTGTAGCAATCCTAGCTCTTTTCAGAGTTATGCCAGGGGAGAGTCGTAAAAGGCAACAACATAATCATTTCTTTGGATGGCCCATTGAGTGTTATTGGTGTGAATTGGTTACACAAACACACATGCGCACACACACAACTTAATATGAAACTACTCATATTTGATATCCCCATGCAGACTGTATCTATTACTTTTGTGAAAATAAAAAGAACAAAGATCAAGGACGCTGGGGACTTTTAAATTCCAAGAGAATAGGTTGCAATACCAATAAACTTTCACACAACCACCTTGGAATGTAGACTGAAACTGAATAACTCTACATACAAATCTTGATGGTGACGATAAGAACACACTCAAATTCAAAGGAGAGAAAGAAAGAAGTACAGCAGCCACCGTCTTGAGTAAATGTGCAGCAATGAAACAAGACCACATTTTGAAGTTTGATGGCCAAATGCCTTGGTTGGTGTCTGTTACCATGTGGATACTAAAATGTTAGACTATAACGATTCTGTGGTAGTAATAATACATCATAAGGCCTGGAAATGGAAAGAATCCATGAAATCATCAAATAATGTTTTGGCCAGCACAGGATGCAGTTCCCAGAGAATATTCCTTAAAGTCCTCCTTAGGTTGAGCTCTAAAAACCAAGTCACTTTATCCATCTCAGAAGAGAGTGCTCTGTCCATCTGTAGTATCTGATTTCTGCTATGAAATTAAACTTTGGCCTTAAAAGCATTGTTCCATACCAAACTAGTCCTTGGTACCAGGTTTTCATTAAGGACCAGTTACAGCCCATGGAGGAGGCAGGAAAGGTCATTTTATCCATTCCCCTACCTCCGGGCAGGTCTTGTGTGAAATGACACCAGCCTGGCTCTTATTATAAAATCCCCATAGCAGGAAGTTCTATACCCCTGCTGTAATACTGTTTTCCCATGACATATAACCCTTATGGTTAGAAAGTGTTTTCTGCAGTCTAGACACACTCCCTCCCACCACAATTTTAAAACGTGTTCCCAGAGTAGCAGAAAACTATTTACCACACTCAAGGCACCTGAAGAAAGGAAAGCAACTTAATATTGCTCCTTCGATACTGCGTCTTGTAGCATAGTCTTAATTTTAGCTGAGCTTTTTATATCACAGTTTATCAAAACAAAAGGTGATGTGGACTTTTGAAGGCAAGTGTTGTTCTTCTCCTTTTGCTATTTGTGGTTCTGCTGGGGATTTTGATCAGTTGTAAAGACAATGTGGAAAGTAGAACAACATTCTTCCAATACTGTTAGTTCAGATTTTGATATTATGATGCAAACTGGCCTGAAGATCTGTTAAACTATTCATTGCATTATTTCATTTTCTTTTCTTTTTTTTTTTTTTTTTTTTTTTTTTTTTTTTTTTTTTTTGAGACGGAGTCTTACCCCATTGCCCAGGCTGGAGTACATTGGCACGTGATCTCGGCTCACTGCAACCTCCGCCTCCTGGGTTCAAGCAATTCTCCTGTCTCAGCCTCCCGAGTAGCTGGGACTACATGCACATGCCAACACACCTGGCTACTTTTTGTATTTTTAGTAGAAATGGAGTTTCACCTTGTTGGTCAGGCTAGCCTCAAACTCCTGACCTCAGGTGATCCAAATGCCTTGGCCTCCCAAAGTGCTGGGATTACAGGCATGAGCCACTGCACCCAGCCCATTATTTCATTTTCATTATATTGAAAAAATCATTTAAACATTTATGAAGCTTGGCTGGGTGCAGTGGTTCATGCCTGTAATCTCAGCACTTTGGGAGGCCAAGGTAGAAGGATCCCTTAAACCCAGGAGCTAGGGATCACCCTGGGCAACATAGGAGACTCCCATGAAAACAACAACAAAACTAAATTAAATACGTAAAAATGAATCCAAATCTTTAAACTATTCATCATAAAACACGCTAGTTGTGTATATTATCTACTCTTTTATTACTTAAAATAGGTAAGAGGGCAGGACCTCTTATTGACAATCCGCTGTCGTCTTACTTTAAATTGTTATACATAATTGCAAGTAATGAAATAGCATGTCTCTGCAAATTAAAACTTGTTTTTATTGCCTTTAACTGCTCTTTTCAAAATTCATTCTGAGTAATAAAACTTAACAGTCTTTCAGTAAGGAATCTGAAAATACATAATGCAAGTTTCTGCTTCTGACAACTTTCTTACTGGACTTTTAAATCAACTGGTGAGAAGACACCTGCCAAGAAGGTGCTGTGAGGAAAGAAATCAGAATGAATCACTTTTATGATAGTCTCATTTTCTCAAATTTGAAAAACTTAAGTTTACAAGAATAATTCATATTAAAATGCATATGTTTTCATGTCAGCATTTATGAAAACTTCTAAAACGTATCAATGGATAAAATAAAAGGATATTTTCAAGTCACTTATATTTCATATATATTTCAAGTTTTGAGAAAACTTGAAGGCATTAAATTTTAGAGGTAGAAGTATGAGCTAGCGCCTTTGATAATATATACACCATTGTTTCCCTGTTTTGTCCTGTATTAAGAAGAAGAGGGGGCAAGGGGAGAAGAGACATTTTCTTGCAGTTATCACTAGGATCAGGAGTACTTCAGTGAACATTCCAATGTGAATTCCCTTGTAAAGTTGTCAAACTAGAATTTCTTCATATAGAATAAGAAAATTTAGTCTTAGGAGATGTGTTTAAAAAAGAAATACCTTAACTCAAAGTGGGTCAATAATCTTAAGTATTTTCTTTCACATCCAATAATGCAATGTGTCTGTGAGCCCACAATACATCTATTTGAGAGAATGATAGAAGTATCGGCGTTTGGTACTCACATAAAATATGATAAAGGACCTTCCTGTTCCAGTCTCTGCCTCCAAAGAGAGACACACATTTTATGGATTTCTAAACTCAGCCAGGGCTGTTAGGAAAACACTCACTTATCTATACCAACAATAACACTGAGCACTTTATTGAGTGCTTACCATGTGTTAAACACTCCATGTGCATCATATTATCTAATTTTCATAATCACCCTATGAAATAGGCACTATCATGATTTCCATTTTACAGGTGAGGCTCATTGAGGTTAAGTACCTTGCCCAAGGTCACACAGCTGGTAAGTAGCAGGGTCAGGATTTAAGCCTAATAGTCTGCAGAGCCTCCTATCATATTTTATACAAGGCTTTGCACGCAAATCTCTTTTAAGTAGCACCTTTTACTATCATTCCACTTCCCTGGGTCCAACAGATTTGACAGCTTGGAATCATTAGAAAAATAAAAGCACACAGAAAAGCAAATCAAATAGATCTGAAATAAAAACATTACTTTAAAATACCTGCTTTCAATCTCATAACCAATAAGCACGAGAGGGAAATCAAACCCTCAGTTAAATTTTTTGTTTGTTTTAAAAGCTACTGCACATCAAACTGCCTCACTAATTCTGATCTAATCATCGTTCTGCAACTTTGAGTCACAGTTACAGCAGAGCAGATCTTAGAAAAAGAGCAAGTGAGAATGAGACTAGCCTCCTACCTTTCTACTAGAAATAGTAACAGTAGCAGCAAGTACTTAAATCTGCCAAGGGCACTTCTAGGAAAATTTCTAAACCATCTGTGTCCCCTGAAAAGAGCAGAATTTAACTACAGACAAAAAAGAAAAAAAAAAATCAGAAAAGAATTACACACATGCCATTTTCAATTAAAAGCAATTTCTTATTTTAAACTAAAATTTGTCTTTTTTTATCTCTTTCATTTACTAAAATTATAATAGACAATTATAATAATTGACTGCTCTTTTCAGGGTTCGCTGATACTCACAAGTAGGAGTTCGCATTTTATTTTAGTTTTAAACAATGAAATGCACAAGTTTTAAAGAGATTAGGTATTTTGCACCACAGGGTAATTTTTGGACACCCTGCAGTTTTCAGTTGACCTTAGGAAGTGGTCTCTTCTAGTCAGGCCGCTCATTGCAAGAGCACGGAGGAGTTTCAAGCACTGGTTTGGACTGCTGGAAACAGATATCAACAGATGATGACATACCCTTTTTGGGGGTGGCTTTTGTTGTTGTTTGTTTTTTTTTTCCTTCGATTTGCAAGGTGATTGATATGTGTGGCGCAGGCCCTCAAACGCCAGCCGACAAGCTGGGGCATTCTATAATCAAAGGGCCCGCCCCCAGATAATTGCATTAGATTGTGTCAAGTTGATTTTAAGCAGCCTCTCTCCCTTTCCTCTCCTCCACCCAGGCAATGCAAGGATGGGTAGTCTACAAAATGGTCTCTCTCAACGCAAATTATTCATGGAGGCTTCGGAAGGAACCTGGAGGGACAATGCAGTATGGCTAAAATCACAGAGAACATTTCTGGAAGCAAAAGGAGTGGGGGGTGGGGAAAAACAGAACAGAGAGAGAGGGTAAAAAAAGGAGAGAATGGATATGTTTTTGAGAGCAATGGGAACCCTTGTCCAATTTGTTTTGGGATTTAGTTAGAGAGAGTGTTTTGTGATGTTGAAGAAATTATTTGCATTAACCCTAGGGGAGGTTCTGGTACATTTGGCTTCAATTTTAGATACCATTTCTCAAGCTTTTCCTTTTTTTTTTTTTTTTCCTTATAATTTATGAGCGGGAGCATTCAACGTTGTCTTAATGGATTAAGCAGAGACAAGGCTGCAAGGAGCAAATTAAAAATGAAATAGTTACAGCTGTTGGAACTGGCATTGGGCAGAGAGAGGTAAAAAGGATTTCTCTTCTTACAGGATAAGGGAGATTTCACCAAGCCTTTGCAGAGTTCAGACATGCATGCCTACAAAACGGTAAGAGTGAGCCCTCACCTCCTTAGCCACTGCACAGTTCAGGGGCTGCTTAAGTCTGTAGAGAGGCCCAGATAGTTGTATTTCAACTAAAAAGTGGGCGTATTCCCAGAAGAGAACACTGGAGTAGGAGGGCAGCCAGGGGCCAGTTTTAGACTTTTCATTTGCAGATTAAAAGCCTTTTCCATTTGTCAGGGTCTGCTGCTACTGCACTCTGGAGTCAGGGTTGATCCAACAAAAACACATCTCTGGAATTATTTCTGTAAATATGCCCCCCAACAGTCCCGCCCCAAGAAGTGCTATAAGAGCAGTAGAAATGTATAAGAAAGATAGTACTAGCCAATGAAACTCCAGCAGTCTTCATATAAGGACGCTTTTCCATCTCATGACTTGGGGAGGGCTAGAGAAAAGGAAGAGGGGTTAGGAAATGATTTGGGAAGAAGGAACAGAGGGTGAGAAGAGCAGCAACGGCCAAACAGTGGAATTGGCATTCTCGTGAGTAATGATGCATATTTTTAGAGCTCTTCACAGCTTTCAAGGCTATATGTATTATCTCCTTGATTTCTCACAACATCCCTAGAAGACAAAGTATGTGTCATTATTCATTTACAGATTTGATATTTCATGCATTACAAATAAAATGATGGAGGCCAATCTCTCCTTCTCCCTAGGTCATGGAACAAGTCAACGATATAAAGACTCAGTCTCAGATATAAAGACTCCCAGTTTCTACTTACTGGTCTTCCAATATGTTGCATTGTCTCCCAACCCTCTGCCACAGTGGTATGTTTTAAGATGGAGTTTCACTCTTGTTGCCCAGGCTGGAGTGCAATGGCATGACCTCTGCTCACTGCAACCTCCACCTCCCAGGTTCAAGCAATTCTCCTGCCTCAGCCTCCTGAGTAGCTGGGATTACAGATGCCTACCACCATGCCTGGCTAATTTTTTGGGTATTTTTAGTAGAGATGGGGTTTCACCATGTTGGCCAGGCTGGTCTCGAACCCCTGATTTCAGGTGATCCACCTGCCTTGGCCTCCCAAAGTGCTGGGATTAAAGGTGTGAGCCACCATACCCGGCTTTCAATGGTATTTCATATGTATATTTACTTTTCGAGTTTTAAACTTTGATACCCTATCCATATGAAAGCACTCTAATATCCAAAGAGCTAACTCTCTTAGCTCAATAAATGAGCCAGACCTCAAGCTGGAAATGTAGGTTACTAGAGAGGATCTGCATGTTCCAAAGGAGGAAGTAATAAACTCTGCATTCAATACAGGAGAGATAACTCAGTTTTTATTTTATGCAGGAACTAAAGACTTAAGCTGAATCCCACGAAAGCAGTCAAGATGCAGGGAAGAAGGTATTGAGAACTTACGACTGCCCTGCAAACTATGTCCTGAAAAAGGACTGATTTTCCTGGAGTCCAAAATGCAACCGGCACCAGAGCAGAATTGAATGATTGGTATATTTTTCTTGTATAGGGATCTTAGCATCCTAACGACAGCTTCTGAGAATTACTCAGGTTGAAATATGAAGCCACAAAAGGGCATGAGTAGGTGAAGTCTGGACAATTCCTTCCATGTCACTGTTTCTCCCTGGCTACCTGGTCTCCCTGTGGAGACAGAAATTCAGAGAACAGTATTAGAAAGCCAAGAGGGGTGAGGCATGAGGGAGAGTCCTCCAAATGCTGATTCGGCAAATTTTAACTTTTTCAGCTATAAACCTTTCAATACCTCAAAATAAATCCTTCAATTTTATATGAGAGTTTGGTTTCTGCAGCTGTAGATTTATGCGGTGTGCTGAGGCCAGGCCAAGAGAAGTGAACATAAACGATGTGACAGATAGCGTAAGGATGTTATTCAGCTTCTCACTCCGGCATGGCTCACTTAAGAACTTTCCAAATGTCAAGCATAACCCCTCTCACTAATTAGCTGCTAAAGCAGCTGATCTTCTGCCATGGACATGTGTCTCCAACTGCAGGCCCTCAGCCCGAGAGGTGCTGCAGAAAGCAGCACACTTCCTCATCCCTGGCCTGGGTCTGAGACACATAGCCCAACACATCACCCCAAGCATCACTGTTGCAGACGCATCTGTTGACCACAGGCCTGCTCTCTCTGTGTGCAAGTTCTGCTTCTTGGTTGCTCATGGGAAATGGAGTACTGAAATATAATGTGCTTCGTGAGCCAGCTATATTTACTAGGAAATTATTTAAGACAACAAGACAGTGTAGAACAAAATAAACCTATCACCATATTGCCTTGATTGAATTGCTTGAAAATAAATTAATAGTTTTTGAAAATTATTATGAATTAGGCTCTGTGCTAGTTTTCTCCGAAGTATCTTAGTTAAACTTTATAATAACAGAGCAAAGTAGACAGTATCAACTTCATTCTGCAGAGGAAGAAACTAAAGATCAAAGAGGTTAAATGCTGTCTTCGTCCATCGTGTGCTGCTGTAACAGAAAGCTTGAGATGGAGTGATTTATTAGGAACAGAAATTTATTTTCTTGCAGTTCTGGAGGCTGGCAAGTCCGAGATTAAGGCAAGATTTACATGGTGGGAGCTACATCCTCACATTGTGGAAGGAAGGGCAGGAGGCCCAAATGCTATGTGAAGCCTCTTTTGTAAGGGCCTTAATCCCATTCACAAAGGAGAAGCCCTCACAGCCTAGTCACCTCTTAAATGCCCACCACTTAATACTATCACATTGACAACAACTGAGGTTTAGAGATGACAACAACTGCATCTGATAGAATGACAACAACTGCACTTTTAAACAATAGCAAATGCCTCACCTAAAAAGCATCCAGGTAGACATTTGATAAATGACTCTGTCTCCTTTATCTTCAACATCATGTGATTAACTTGATAATTATTTCAAAAATAGCAACCAATAAATAGGAAACTGAAAATTTTATCTAGGTAAAATTTTGGAAGACACCTAAGTTGTTTCTCATCCATGAAAATCATAAAGGTTTTATCATCAGAGCTCCAACGAAAGAGTGGAATTTATTGACAATGACTTGGACCACTTTTATGCAATTTTAACTTTTTCAAAGTTTCATGTGTGTGAGTTCCACTTCTAGCCAAATGAAATAAAAAGAACTATATTTTTTGCAAACTACCCATCTGACAAGGGATTAATAACTGGAATATACAAGGAGCTCAACTCTATAGAAAAAAAAAATCTAATAATCCAATCAAAAAATGGGCAAAAGATTTGAATAGACATTCCACTAAAGAAGACATATAAATGGCAAACAGACATATGAAAAGGTGCTCAAAATCATTGATCATCAAAGAAATGCAAATCAAAACTACAATAGGATATCATCTTACCCCAGTTAAAATGGCTTTCATCCAAAAGACAGGCAATAACAAATCCTGGTGAGGATGTGGAGAAAAGGGAACTTTGTCCACTGTTGATAAGAGTGTAAATTAGTAAAACCACTATGGAGAACAGTTTGGAGGTTCCTCAGAAAACTAAAAATAGAGCTACCATATAAACCAGCAATCCCACTGGTGGGTATATACTCAAAAGAAAGGAAACCAGTGTATCAAAGAGATATCTGCATTCCCATGTTTGTTATAACTCTATTCACAATAGCCAAGATCTGGGAGCAACCTAAGTGACCATGAATAGATGAGTGGATAAAGAAAATGTGGTACTTCTACACAATGGAGTACTATTCAGCCATAAAAAAAGAAAATGAGACTTCGTCATTTGAGAAAACATGGATGGAACTGGAGGTCATTATGTTAAGTGAAATGAGTCAGGCACAGAAAGACAAACATCACATGTTCTCACATATTTGTGGGATCTGAAAATCAAAATCATGGAACTCACAGAGATAGAAGGTAGAAGGACGGTTACCAGAGACTGGGAAGGGTAGTGGGGGTGTGATGGGAAGGTGGGGATTGTTAATGGGTACAAAAAAATAGAATGAATGAATAAGGTCTAGTATTTGATAGCACAATAGGGTGACTATGGTCAATAATTTAATTGTACATTTTAAAATAACTAAAAGAGTGGAATTGGATTGTTTGTAACACAAAGGATAAATGCTTGAGGGAATGGATACCCCATGATGGGATTATTATGCATTTCATGCTTGTTTCAAAACACCTCATGTAACATATAAATATATACACCTACTATGTGCTTACAGAAATTTAAAATAAACAATTTTTGGCTGGGCGCTGTGGCTCAGGCCTGTAATCCCAGCACTTTGGGAGGCCAAGGCAGGTAGATTATCTGAGGTTAGGAGTTCAAGACCAGCCTGGCCAACATGACAAAACCCCATCTCCATTAAAAATACAAAAATTAGCTGGGCATGGTGGCTCACGCCTGTATTCCCAGCTACTTGAGAGGCTGAGACAGGAGAATTGCTTGAACCCAGAAGGCAGAGGTTGCAGTGAGCCAAGATCACGCCACTGCACTCCAGCCTGGGTAACAGAGCAGGACTCCATCTCAAAAAAATCAATAAATAAAATAAAAATAAACTTTTTTTAAAGAACCATATTTGCCTTCTTGTCTGAAACAAATTTTAAAATTTGGGACAAAAATACGTGAAGTAATGGTTTTAAAGACAGTAGACATCAGTCAATGAAGGACAGTGAACCCCAAAAGAAGGAAAATAACAGAATAAACCCCTATAATTGACCCAGCTTACTGCTTGTAGAGAATCTCAAAAGTGCAGTACAGGGAAGTGGGAACCCAGGGAGCTTAGCATTCCCCTGGAGTTGAACAGACAGATATGATTGTCTGGGGAGGATGGTCAGTTAGAGTTTGTAGGACAGACTCACATATACAAAATATCATACACATATATATGTACGTATATACATATATATGTGTGTAGATATGTATATATTTTGTATAAGATTATATATGTATATATAATTATGTAAGGTGTGTATGTATCCAAACTCCTTTTATGACTCTTATTTATATAGTCCTTTTATGCATATAATATTTTTCCTATTTTCTTAGGGATATTATTTATATTTTTGAAATTTTCTTCTGCTCCCTGCATTGTTTCTATGCCTCTACTTTACTTTCTCTCTCTCTCACTCTCTCCCTTTCTCTATTCCCCACCCTCTTCCCCCATCTTTCATGTCGAAGTGGAGGCTTCTGTCCATGCCTGGAGATCCTTGCCTATCAGTTCCTGTATCTGCAAGAAAGGCTTTGAGATGATGGGCTTCATTGTAGAATCAATGGGAAGGACCTAACCATTTTGTTTAGGGAAACCCCCGAATATCAGCATATCCAGCTTTCTCAGGGGCTTTTTATTTTTCCAGGGAATCACTGACTGTCTCTCCTGAGGGTACTAGAGGAACTTGGCTTGTGGATAATGTACTTGGCATCCAGTATTCTATTGACATGTCAGTATGTAAGCCTTACCCTCATCCTGTGTTTTTCATATACGGCAAAACCATCACTCCTGGCTTCCAGTTTTGTTTGGTGTTCTGCAGAAAGTAAATCCTGCCTCCTGTTAGGGTAAGGCTTGGAATGTGATGAAAAATATTGGATGCTATCTTTTAGTATTTTCATGTCCTTTACTCTTGCCTTCCCTCATTCTGTCCTTGGAAACAACTGCTTGAAATTCACTATTTCATTAACATAAACAAGCTTATTTTTAATTCACATATTTATCTACAGGTGCATAGGTTTCGGCTCCCTCCAGTCTGTTGAGTCATTTAGCAAACTAGTTGTCCAGTTCCCATTAGCTACCTGTTGAAGAAATTTCTTGTCCATTGTTTTCACCCTTCCTGATCTTTTAACCTCAAGGATTTAAACTTTCTTTGAAATTGTTGTATGCTATGTTATTAGGGTTTTGATGGAAAAAGGAATGTACATACTATAGGTTGTATTATAGGTATGCAAACGTGTGCTCAAACAAGGAGTAGTCGGGGTTCAGGGGAATCCTTTCCTAAATTATTAGCAAGCCATCCACCTTCTGAAGTGTGATGGCCTGGGCTCACACTCTTGCTTATCTCTTTATTTTCCCATTGTGCAGATGAGAAAGCTGAGACTTACAATTATTAAATCAGTTGTTCATGGTCACAAAATTATACTTCTATTTCAGGGTTGTTATGAGTATCAAATAAGATAGATCACTTAGCATAGTTACTGTCTCATAATCGATTAAAAATGTTATCTTTCACAATTAAACACCTGGTCCTTATTGATTCTCCAACTTCTGAATACGGTGCAGGTAGGCCTGCAGAAAAGTGGAAAGTGGAAAAATTGGAAACATAAAAGAAGGAATAGGACGCATTATGCTCAGCCGGGGAATAATGGCATTTCCGTGCAAGTAGTAGAAGCTGTGTCAACTCAATTGTAGTACTTAAATTTAGTTTTGTGGGGTTTTTTTGTTTGTTTGTTTTTATATAAGTAGCTTTGGAAACACAATGCGTTGGGAAAATAAGAGAAAACTAATAATTCTTTAAATAGCATAGGGTGAATATTTCCTTCAATTGTAAGAAAAATAAAGCATAAACTTTTAAGTCATTCCTTGAGCAGATATCTTTAGAGTGTACTAATGCTGAATTTAATAATATTTTCTAAAATCTCTCAATCTGCTACTTTTCTATTTGATTTTCTTTTGTTTCCAAGTAATATCTGAAAGTTTCAGCCTCCAGCCTAAAAGGCAGGAGTAACTGGTATCAGACTAGCTCTCCTACAGTAAACAACTAGCAAACTGGAGAAAATATATGAAACAGTTTTTGGACACTGAACAAAGAGATGATACATGGCTGTGATCCCTGAGAAAAAAAGTAAAAATAAAATGAGACTTGTGATCACAGTGGCCTTCTGCCTGGAAGCAGTTTCTGAATCAGATGCTGGAAACAAGCAAAATACAATGGTTTCCTTGAGCTTAAAAGACAAAAATCAGACTTTAGAGGTGGCTGGAATTTGTGTGGCTAAGTATCAAAAAGGATGGAATCTATGCAGCAGAGACCTGGAATCTGCATAGAGGTTTGCTTGAGTCTCTGGTCATGTGTGCTTAGAGTAAAATTCCACAAATCTAAACAAGGTGCAGTGAACAGAGATAGAACAACTTATGGGAAACATATCTGGAAGAAAATATTTGCATTTCATGTATCTGAAAGATGACTTCAATCCAGAATATGTAAAGAATACTTAGAAATCAATAATAAGGAGCCAAACACACCAACTGAAAATGGAAAATTAGGCCGGGCGTGGTGGCTCATGCCTGTAATCCTAGTACTTTGGGAGGCTGAGGCAGGTGGATCACCTGAGGTCAGATCGAAACTAGCCTGGCCAACATGGTGAAACCCTGTCTTTACTAAAAAAAAAAAAAAAAAAAAAAAAATTAGCCGGGAGGGGTAGTGCATGCCTGTAATCCCAGCTACTTGAGAGGCTAAGGCAAGAGAATCACTTGAACCTGGGAAATGGAGGTTTCAGTGAGCCGAGATCATGTCATTGCACTCCAGCCTGGGGGACAGAGTAAGACTTCATCTCAAAAAAAAAAAAAGGAGAATGTGAACAGCCACTTCACAAAAAATATATAAATGACCAGTGAGCACATACAAAAGTGCTTATTAGACAAAATGGAAATGCAAATTAAAACAAAGAAGGAGTCCTTTATAGTTACTACCACATACCCACTAGAATGGCTAAAATGTAAAAGACTGACAATACCAAATGCTGCAAATGTTGCAAAGATTTGGAGCAAGTAGAACTCTCTTACATTGCTGGTGGCAACATATAGCAATGTAGGAGAGGCCCAGGAATGACTTTTGCGGTCCCAGTCCAGCCAGAGGATTCTATGAAGCCTCTCCCTCAGTCATTCTAGGGAAGAGAGACAGTAACAATAGGATGTAATTGAACCTTCTGGGTCTTGGCAACTGGGAGAAGAAAAAAAAATTACAAGACACTGTCAGTCTCTTTGCAAAATAGACTGGCAGTTTCTGACAAAATTTAAAAATGTATCCACTCTGTGATCTAAGAATTCTACTCCTGGATATTCATCCAAGAGAATTGGAAACATAAATCTCCAAAAAGATTCCTACATGAATGAATGTTCATAGCAGCTTTCTTTATAATAACCCTAACTTGGAAACAACGGAAATGTTCCTCAGTGGGTAAATGGGCAAACAAATTGTTTATATTCATACAGTGAAATTTAAATAAGCTACTGTCAAATACAATGACAAAAAGGGATCTCAAAATCTTCAGGCTAAAATAAGATGTAAAGAATTCATGGTATGAAATTTTAGAACAAGCAAAACTAATCCATTATATAGAAATCAGATCAATAATTGCTTGGAGCAGGATTGGCTGGTAAAGGACATAAAGACATTTTCTTAAATGAAAATATTCTATATATTGACTTGCGTAATGTTTACATGAATATATAAATTTGTTAAAAATCCCCAAACTGTTTATCAAATATCAGTGCTATCTTAAGGTAACAGTAGGCTGCTCTGCTGAGTTCAAATTATTATTAAATGTCTCATCACAACACATTTCCATCTACTGAACCATTTAGAAGACATTTTTTAAGAAAAAAGGTGGAAAATAAATGTGTATTTATTGTAATTAAATATAATCAACAACTTTTTTTTTTTTTTTTTTTTTTTTTTTTTTTTTTTTTTTGAGACAGAGTCTTGCTCTGTCGCCGGGCTGGAGTGGAGTGGGCCGGATCTCAGCTCACTGTAAGCTCCGCCTCCGGTTTACGCCATTCTCCTGCCTCAGCCTCCCGAGTAGCTGGGACTACAGGCGCCCGCCACCTCGCCGGCTAGTTTTTTTTATTTTTATAGAGACCGGGGTTTCACCAGTGTTAGCCAGGATGGTCCTCAATCTCCTGACCTCGTGATCCGCCGTCTCGGCCTCCAAAGTGCTGGGATTACAGGCTTGAGCACACCCGCCGGCCTATTTTTAAATGTTTATGCTAATACCTTCTCCAACCAAGAGTGATCTGAATTCTAAGGGAGGACTGAAGAGCTTTGGTGCACAATTAAAGAACACTTAGCAGTCAGAAGAAGATGAGGGGCCTCTGTCATGCTACTATGGTGGGAATTTGTGAAGTCAGATAGGGTGCATTCCCAAGTTAACTTCTAAATCTAAGGGACTGTATTAGTCTGTTCTCACACTGCTAATAAAGACATATCCAAGTGTCGATAATTTATAAAGGAAAGAGGTTTAATGGACTCACAGTTCCACATGGCTGGGGAGGCCTCACAATTACGGCAGAAGGCAAAGGAGAAGCAAAGTCACATCTTACATGGCGGCAGGTAAGAGAGCTTGTGCAGGGGAACTCCCATTTATAAAACTGTCAAATCTCATGAGACTTATTTACTACCATGAAAACAGTATGGGGGAAACTGCCCCATGATTCAATTATCTCCACCTGGTTCCGCCCTTGACATGTGGGGATTATTACAATTCAAGGTGAGATCTGGGTGGGGACACAGCCAGACCATATCAGGGACCTATGAGGAGTAAGGATCAGGCAACTAGCTCATGATCAGAGGCATCAAAATTAGAATCAGAGATGAAGCATTCATATCAAAGAGGAGTTAAAATGCAAAACACAGAAGATCAGTAACCAATGAAGACCAGAAATACCATTGGTCCTTCTTAGTAGAAGGGACAATATCGTAAGTTATTAGACCTATAAGCACAAACATGATCAGGCTGAAGAACGTTAACTACCAGCAGAGAATGTTAAAGGACTTGGATTATCCTACCCTCTTTACTGGTGACTCCTTTTCCAACTGACTGACTGTTGGTTGCCTGTGTTTACTCAAACCATGTTTGTATTCAAAGTTGAGTCTTCTCTGACTGCAGATCTAGAAAGTATCCCAGAATATTTCTCTCTCTGCTACAAGACCATTTGAGAGAAGAGAACAGAAATCTTGTCATTATAACAGCAGGAATCTACAGAAAGTTTGGCATTGAACTCCTTGAGACATATGTTATGGCAAATGATGTACAATTATAGGGAGAAGTATGTAAGTCTACAGCATAGGTGCTAATCAGTCTGAACACTTTCTTAGCCCTGAATCCCATTCAAAGGAAAAATTTTTCTTTTAAACGCCATGAATCATTAACATTTCAATACACCAAGCTTAGATCTGGCAACTTAAGGAAATTTTTCAGAGGAAAGGCACACAATCCAAGTGACTGTCTTAATTACCTGCATCAACCCAATTAATTTGTGGTGTATTTCAAGCTGAAACAAAGGTCCAGGAATGAGTCTTGCTGTCCCAACCCAGCCAGAGGATTCTATGAAGCCTCTCCCTCAACCATTCTAAAGAAGAGAGACAATACGATGTAGTTGAGCCTTCAGGGTCTTGGCAACCAGAAAAGGGAGCTTTGCCTGAGCTCCTATCAGTGTGGAAAATCACTTCATAACTAGCTACAGTGAAGACACCGTACAGAGAATCCAAGGGGCAGACTGTAAAACATCTATAAAGGGAAAATGTTTAAATTGTCCTTAAAGATGAGTCTTGCCATCTGAATCAACAGACGGCTAAAATGCAAAACCTCTGAGATCTTTAACAGCCTCTTGGTTGTATATGGCTCCTTTTCCCACTATAAGTCATTATCACTGATGAGTCCTAAACTGGATCCTGGAGGGATCCCCTGACAGCCAGGCAGTGTCTACCTACTACCTGAGTGTCCCTACTCCTCAAATACTTCTTTGCCAGGCTTCTTCCACCAGATTAGACCCTGGCATATAGCCACCAGTTTACAGTAGGCTTCAACTTGCTCTATGAGATGCTCTACGTTGAATTGTTTCTTCTGTGTAACAAATCAATACTTACGTAGAATACATGAAAACCTAGGTGACAGGTTTAATAGGGAAGCTGAGAAGTATAACCTGTCTTGGTCTTATCACCTATAAAATCCCCCTTAGTCCATTTTTGCTGTCTGAAAATCCATCATTGCAAGATTTTTTGGGGAGGTTAAAGTAAAAAAAAAAAAAAAAAAAAAAAATCGACTGACATGCAAAAAGCACAAAGACAAATCATTAAATCTTTATTAATCATCAACTACTTGCTATGAATTATCCTGTTCTAAATGTTTCCAAGGAAATAAAGGACAATTTTTACAGGAAGCAAAAATATAAACCCCATGCAGTGACCAAATGGTAGGACGTTAAGTTAAAGAAATTGGGGCAGCTTAGGGCACCGGAGATCTTGGGAGGAGAAAAAAACACATCAAGAAAACTAAAAGAAGAACTAAACAATTGCCCAATACCTATTTTAACCATTTCACAAGTTTGCAGACTACTCTGACATAGAGCAAAGTCCATGGTCAACACTTCTGGAATAGCAAAAGCCCTAGATTACTCATACCCCAAGCTACTTTCAGCAAACAACTGAGTAGAGTCAATGAAAAGTCACCGCAGTCCCTCTAGGAATGGGAACATGTAGTAGCTTCAGGCCATGGCATCATGCAAATGCGGGATGGCCACCAGCCCACAGATCAGAGGAAGTGTTCCTGGACTGGAAGGCTGGGCTGGGCTAAATTAGTCTATATGGTTTTATGCAGGAGTCTCTGAGACACAGCGTCTGATTTATTGTAGATGAGCCACAGCCTGGAATAAATGATATGGCATTTTATTTTTTTCACAATCTGAAACATTTGATATGGTATTTTAAAATAAACAAGACAACTGTCTATGTGATTGGGGTGTCTAACAAACACTAAATGCTCTGCTAGTTCCCATTTTCAATAAATGCACAATCTGGTCATTGACAAGCAAACGAACAAGAATAGGGTTAGTGCTTAACAGAAAAATGTGCAGAATGCTAGGTGAGTATAGAAGAGGGTCTCAAACCCACTCTCAGGAAAGGCTCCACAGTGTAGACTATATCCTGTTAAGGATAAGCTAAGGCTTGAAAGATGGAGGAGGGTGAATTCCACAGAGAGGGAGCAGCAGCATAATCTATCCACAGGGAGGCAGGCAGATGGGGTGCCTGGAGCGTGTGAGGATGAGAGGTGAAACGGCGAAGGATAAAGCCAAAGAGGAAGAGGCCAGCATCTAAAGGGTCTTCCTTATATGTCCTGCTAAGCAGCTCAGGGAAGCATGTGTCCATGGTTGTATATACGTCCCACCTTGTTCCAGAAAGGATTTAAAGTGACTGTTGCTAAAGAACTTGGATTGTATTATGAATGCAATTGAGAGTAATTGAAGGATTTCAAGCAGGGAATGACATGCTCAGGCATGCATTTATGAAAGATTATTCAAGCAATGTAGAAAATAAATTGTAAGGGGAGCAGGGAAAGGAAAGAGACTTCAGGCAGTTAAGGCAGAATAGATGCAATTACAATAATCCAAGGGAAAAATGATGCTGGCCTGGACTAATGCAGTGGCACTGGGAAGGGAGAGGACTGGTGAGATTTAGGCATATTTAAGATTGAGCAGAATAATTTCTAAGCTAGTGTTTCTAATGATACTTAACGCTATGGGAGGAAACTGAGTAGAAAGCAATTACTCAGGAAATGTGTCTTGATCAGGAATCTGAATGAGGGAGACAAATGATCTAGACGATTTGTGTGATATTAGACAGCATGTATAGCATGAAAATAATACAGTTTCAGGTATCCTGAGTTTACTTTGAATTTCCATTCAAATCAGTAGCCTCGTTTCTTTTAAGCAAAGCCTTATTTCTCTCAAGGTACAAACTTCTGAGATTGTCCATTTGCCATAGCTACTCTGGAAACTACTTAGCTCATTCTTCAAAAAAAGTATTGTTGGTAGCAACACCACAGAACAGAAAAACACATCATACCATCAGGTAGAGTTCCCAGCATGCAGAAACTGGGGGAGGTGATTTTCTATACAAAGGGAAACCTCTTCCCAGTTGAGGTGAACAACTCAAACAGACCTCAAATCAGGTATTATGAGTCTCATCTGAAACCTGGAAGGCACTTAGTTCTCAATGAGTTAGACCTGAAATCACTGTTTTAAAAACAGTTTTTTTAAAACATTTTCATTGAAAGAATTCATTTTAATATGAATACAAAATTTGAGAAATCTCTTCAAGCCTATATCTAAACAAATTAGAGTGAAGGAAGAAGGGTTGGGAATGTGCTTTTGCCAACAGGGAGTGATTTTAAGAGACAATAGTAAAGATTTCCCTTTACGGAAAGTTAATACTTTTCTTCCAATATTTTCAATCAAGACATGGAATCAGTCCCTGAAAGGAAATTTAAGCTACAGTCGAACGGGACTGTTTTAAAATATTCATGTAGCAGTAAGGGGTTATTCAAAAAACATAAAGATGGTTTAAGGTTAGGTTGTTTGTTAAAGTGTTCATCAAGTGCATACATTTAAAAAAAAAAGCTAAAAAAACGTAATCTTGAGAGATTTCTAAAAGATATTTCATAAATGTCAGTATTACATGGTATGGTTTGGCTGTGTCCTCACCCAGAACTCACCCTGAATTGTAATAATCCCTCATGGGGCCAGGCGGAGATAACTGAATCACGAGGGGAGTTTCCCCCACACTGTTCTCATGGTAGTGAGTAAGTCTCAGGAGATCTGATGATTTTATAAATGGGTGTCCCCTCGCACAAGTTCTCTTCCCTGCCACCATGTAAGAAGTCCCATTGTTCTTTCTTCATCTTCCACCATGATCGTGAGGCCTCCCCAGCCATGTGAAACTGTGAGTCCAGTGAACCTCTTTCCTTTATAAATTACCCAGTCTCGGGTATGTCTTTATTAGCAGCATGAGAATGAACTAATACATTACATCTTGGTTTTTTAAAAGTAATTTAGAAATAGGTGGACATTTACTCAGCTTGAAGAATGACGTCCCCAAACCAATACCTAATATCATCCAGATTGGCTAGAAAAACGTTCATGAAGGCTGGAAATAAGAAAAGGGTGTCACTATTATTTAACATCATATGGAAGTTATAGATAAATAAAAGGTACAAATGTGTAAAAGGAGAAAACAAAGGTATGATTATTTGTGGATGATGTGATTATTTATGTAAACATAATTCAATTAAAAATTGAAACAAAAATATGGGGAGAATTCATTTTAAATATACAGAATCAATTGTCCTTCTGTCTGTATTGCAATAATGTTTTTAGAAAGCAATAATAATTGAGGGAAAACAGTGATCTCATTGGAAATCTGTATTTTATTCACCTAGTTGTTTTCTCTTCAGAATCAATATACCTGTACACCAAAGACACATCCTGTTGATTTTGGAAGGCACTCATTATTTCATATATTCTTTAATTTATTCAAGAAACATTGTTGAATGTGACTACTGTTCAACTACTATCATTCGGCACTAGGGAAACCATGGCAAATTCCTGTCATCTTCATGCAAGTATTAAATACAATGTGCTATCAGAGCATAAGAGAGGACATAAACTAGTCTTGTAGGTTAGGGTCACTTGATCCAAATCAAGTGTAGGGGTTATTTAAATCCATAGAGGTAAGAATAAAGGAAAAGGTATATGTAAAGTCTTTGAGGCACAGAGGAGCCTGATACTCTGGAAGAAATGAAGGCAGGTGGAGCTAGAGTTTAGAAAGCGAGAAGGAAAGTAGCCTCAGAATCTCATTGGAGAGAGAGGAAGAGGCCAGGTCGACAGGGTAGAGTAGACTCCTGTAGCAATTAAGGGTTGCATCTTCACAACATTGAGAAGCAACCCAAGGTTTTGAGTAGAAACAAGAGAGAGCAAGGAAGTGATTTAGAGACATTTGGGAGAGAGAATCTTTGATGCCTGGCCATTGCTTGAGGTGGCTGAATGGTGGTGCCATTTTCTGAGATAATGAATCCTGAGTGGGGGATAGAATGGGAGGGTGGCCTGAAGCAGGAACAGGTCCCCAGGTAAATGTCGGTACCACTGTGGTTGACAGAGAACATTCCCTTGGCTCTGACCACGCAGGTTCAAACCCATCTCAACCCCTTTGCATGAATATCTTCAACATCCAAATGGTTTTGGGGTTCTTCATTTGTAAAATAGAGATGATAATAACAGAACCTGGCTTGTGATGATTCTCTGAAATTACCCCTCTAGTGTTGAGCAGAATGTCCACTAATGTGACTGTCATCTTGTAGGTGTTCCTGGGGAGTATGGTCCACTGTGTTTAGACATATTTATTCCAAAATGTCTGCAAACTTCCTGGAGGGGACATTTAAAAGGCATTTGGTGGCTGGGCGTGGTGGCTGACACCTGTAATCCCAGCACTTTGGGAGGCCAAGGCGGGCAGATCACCTGAGGTCAGGAGTTCAAGACCAGCCTGGCCAACATGGAGAAACCACATCTCTACTAAAAATACAAAATTAGCCAGGCGTGGTGGTGCATGCCTGTAATCCCAGCTACTCAGGAGGCTGAGGTAGGAGAATTGCTTGAACCCGGGAGGCCGAAGGTTGCAGTGAGCAGAAATCATGCCACTGCACTCCATCCTGGGCAACAAGAGCAAAATTCCATCTCAAAAAAAAAAGAAAAAGAAAAAGAAAAAGAAAGAAAAGAAAGAAAGAAAGAAAAAGACATTCAGCTATTAAGGCCTGGATCTCCGGAAAGAGACTTGGGCTGGAAGTATGCATCTGGAAATCAGAATATACATGGTATTCAAAGTATTTTAAACAGTGAGAAAGGGTAGATTACTAAATAAATGGTTTGTGGTATAACTGACTAGTCATTAGGGATAGAAAACACAGTAAGATTCTTCCCACAACCTGAACATGTAAATTTAAAAGGATTGAATGTTTAAACATTAAAACAAATGGAAGTGTGACCAGCCTGGCCAAGATGGTGAAACCCCGTCTCTACTAAAAATAACAAAAATTAGCTGGGCTTGGTGGCAGCTGCCTGTAATCTCGGCTGCTCAAGAAGCTGAGGCAGGAGAATTGCTTGAACCGGGAGGTGGAGGTTGCAGTGAGCAGAGATTGCGCCACTGTACCCCAGCCTGGATGACGAAGCGAGACCCCGTTTCAAAAAAGAAAGCAAAAACAAATGGAAGTGTTAAAATATTACTTTAGGATAAGAAAAGTATTTGTAAAACGGAAACAAAAGGCAAAAGCCATCAAAGAAAGTACAGATATATTTGAATGCATTGACATTTTAAACATTTACATAAAAAATATGTACATTCTAGAAGGACAACGTAAAAAGAAAGAAACAATCTGATTGAAATGTAGATAAAGCATATGATCAGCTAAATAACAAAAACTACAAACTAAGTCAGCATCACATAATAGTTGCCTATCAAACTGGCAAAAAAAATTTTTATTCAAATCTATTAAGGGTTAGTAAAGACGAAAGAAAATATGTGCTCTAAAGCAATAATTTTACAATTCTTTGCTCATTTACCAATAAAATAACTTTCTGAAATTATAAATGCTTTCAAATTATAAATGCTTTCATATTTCAATATTATTTTTCTTAAACTTTAAAGTGCTGCAATATTTTAAGTATTGGCATTTAAAAATACAACTCTTTCTCTTTTAGTTTTTTAGTGTTATGTAAATCTAATTATTATTTGATAGCCATCCTCATGCATGAAAGCCTCTTCTTTAGGATTTGGAAACTTAGTTTTGTTTTCTCTTTCAGTTTATATTTTATCCCTCTTTCTATATTTTTATCCTAATATATTTTATGCTTCTACAATTGTATTATCATTGGATACTTGTCTACAACAACCAAAAAATTGTACTTAATTTGAAATTTTAAATAGAAATGTGAACGTTTTATTTCCTGTGACCATACATCTTTTTCAGACTGAGTTATGTTTGTACTTATTAGCAGTCTGTAATTAAGCAGAACTACATGCAATATTAAATATTTTATAGATAATTACTAAACATAAAAAGTAAAATTTTAATGGATATTTATCTCTGTGGTGGGCAGGGTAATAACCTCGCAGAAATATCCTCACCCTAATATCTGAAACTGCTGAATGTGTTTCATTACATGGAAAAAGAAACACAGCAAACAATTAATCTTATGGACCTTAAAATATGAAGAATATCCTGCATTATTTAGGTAGGCCCAATCTAATCACATAAATCCTTACCAGTAGAAAGGGAAGGCAGAAGAATTGGTCAAACAACAGAAATTTGTTTTCTCACAGTTCTGGAGGTTAGAAGTCCAAGATCAAGGTTCTGGTTAATTTGGTTTCTGGTGAGGGTTCTCTTCCTGGTTTGCAGATGGCCTCCTTATTGCTATCTTCACAGTAACCTTTCTCATTTCTCTTTCAGAGACAGAGAGAGAGATAGAGAGAGAGAGATCTGCTGTCTCTTATCATAAGAACACCAGTTCTATCAGACCAGGGCTCACCACTGTGACCTCATTTAACCTTAATTACTTCCTTGGTGGTCCCATCTCCAAACATCGCCACACTGGGACTTAGGTTTTCAACATGTGAATTTAGGGGGGAACAGAAATGTTCAATCTATAACATTCTGCCCCAGGCCCTCAAAATCCATGTCTTTCTCACATACAAAATATATTTATTCTATCCCAACAGCCCCCAAAGTTTTACTTCATTCCTGCATTAAGTCTAAAGTCTAAAGACTAAAGTCTCATCTACATATCTGGCCAGACACTGTGGCTCATGCCTGTAATCCCAGGAATTTGGAAGCCCAAAGTGGATCACTTGAGGGTAGGAGTTCAAGACCAGCCTGGCCAACATGGTGAAACCCTGTCTCTATGAAAAATACAAAAATTAGCCGGGCAACCTTCGGCCTCCCAGGTTCAAGCAATTCTCCTACCTCAGCCTCCTGAGTAGCTGGGATTACAGGCATGCACCACCACGCCTGGCTAATTTTGTATTTTAGTAGAGATGTGGTTTCTCCATGTTGGCCAGGCTGGTCTTGAACTCCTGACCTCAGGTGATCTGCCCGCCTTGGCCTCCCAAAGTGCTGGGATTACAGGTGTCAGCCACCACGCCCGGCCACCAAATGCCTTTTAAATGTCCCCTCCAGGAAGTTTGCAGACATTTTGGAATAAATATGTCTAAACACAGTGAACCATACTCCCCAGGAACACCTACAAGATGACAGTCACATTAGTGGACATTCTGCTCAACACTAGAGGGGTAATTTCAGAGAATCATCACAAGCCAGGTTCTGTTATTATCATCTCTATTTTACAAATGAAGAACCCCAAAACCATTTGGATGTTGAAGATATTCATGCAAAGGGGTTGAGATGGGTTTGAACCTGCGTGGTCAGAGCCAAGGGAATGTTCTCTGTCAACCACAGTGGTACCGACATTTACCTGGGGACCTGTTCCTGCTTCAGGCCACCCTCCCATTCTATCCCCACTCAGGATTCATTATCTCAGAAAATGGCACCACCATTCAGCCACCTCAAGCAATGGCCAGGCATCAAAGATTCTCTCTCCCAAATGTCTCTAAATCACTTCCTTGCTCTCTCTTGTTTCTACTCAAAACCTTGGGTTGCTTATCAATGTTGTGAAGATGCAACCCTTAATTGCTACAGGAGTCTACTCTACCCTGTCGACCTGGCCTCTTCCTCTCTCTCCAATGAGATTCTGAGGCTACTTTCCTTCTCGCTTTCTAAACTCTAGCTCCACCTCTCCTTTTACACATTTGTACCTGGACACTGAGGAGTCTGAGGCAGGAGAGTCGCTTGAACCTAGGAGTCGGAGTTTGCCATTAGACGAGACTACGCCACTGCACTCCAGCCTGGGTCACAGAGTGAGACACCACCTCAAAAAATAAATAAATATCATCTGAAGCAAATATGCAAGGTACGATTTATCCTGAGGCAAACAAAATTCCTCTCCAGCTGTGAACTTGTGAAACCAACAAGTTATGTGCTTCCAAAATCTAGTAGTGGACAGGAATAGAATATACGTTTCCATTCCAAAAGGAGGAAATCAGAAGAAATAAAGGGGTGATGGGACTCAAGAAAAGTTCAAAACCTGACAAGGCAAATTCCATTAGATCTTGAGACTTGAGAATAATCCTCTTTGGTTCTATGCTCTGCCCTCCAGTACCACTGGAGTGGCAGTGTCACCCCACTGGCTCCATAGAACGGCCACCCCCTTTGGCTCTGCAAGGAGGCCTCAACCCCACACCTGGCCCACTGAAGTCAAGGAGGAATCAGACTTACCCCAGGCCTGTGGGGCAGTGGAAGCCCTATGGTTTCCACTGAATTGCCTTAAAGGTCATTCTTCCCTTTTCTTGAAGGACAATGCATGTTCAAAGCCAGATAGCTCTATGGACCTGTCTTGTAGAATCTCAGAAGTCTGACCATCTCGCTTCATTCTGTTCTACTTTATCTGTCCTTTTTAGTTCCAACTGGAGTTTCTCTGCTGTTATGTTTGCATCTGTTTCTGGCTTCTGCTGCAATGGCTGCTTAGACCTGTGGGTCACACCCATGCTAATATCCTTATCAAATGGTTGTTCAGCCACACCCTTACTGTTCTCTTCAGAACATACTCTATTGTTTTCTGCAACATAGGCTGAAAATTTTCCAAAATTTCAAGTACTGGTTCCTTTTTGCCCAACAGTGCTTTCAATATATCTCCCTCCTCTCACATTTTCCTCTAAGCTGCAAGGAGAAACAAAGCCAATCCAATACTTTGCTTAGGAATCTCCTCAGCTCAATACCCAGTTCTATCACTTGCAAGTTTTACCTTCCACAAAACATGAGAATACAATTCAGCCAAATCTGTTGATACCTATAACCACTTTATGGGACAGGTGGAATAGCTGTCTGCTCTCTTTTCTAATTTTATCCAATTCACACAGGAGTCCCCTAATTCTCCCACTGAATTCTGAATTCAATTTTAGAATGTCTGATGTAAAGGGAACACAGTTGTGTGGGTTTCTAATGTTTCCCTACCTATGAGAGAAACTTACCACATAGAAAATCACCTTTCCTCCAGCTTCCAAAAACACATTCTTCATTTCCGTCTGAGATCTCCTCAGAATGGCCTTTACCATCCACGTTTCTACCAGCATCCCATGCATGGTGACAGATGTATTGTCTAAGACGATAGAGCCTTCCTCCATACCTCCCCTTTTCTTCCTGAGTGTTCACCAGAATCACCTTAAATAGTCTTAGTCAAGCTATGTTGCCACCCAATGAAATGCTACATAGAAGGCATCTCAAGATCAAGAGCAGTTTAAATTGTAAACAGGTAAATAAAGTGACCAAGGACTTCTCCATGGCTGACCTTTTCACTGGTTTGGAAAAAAGCCCTTACAGAGTATTGGTTCAGGTGGAATCGCCATCTGTTCTCCTACTTCTCTAATTTTATTAGATTCATGCAGGAGGCTCCTAATTCTCCCACTGCGTTCTGAATTCAATTTTAGCATGTCTGATATAAAAGGCAACACAGTTGTGTGTGTTGCTAATGTGTTTCCACCTGGGAGAGCAGAGATGACAACTCCGATGGAAGCTTCTTTTTAAAAAAAGTGCAGAGAAGTAAGTTTTGCACCTTTTTTTTTTTTTTTTTTTTTGTATGAGAGTGTAGGGCACAGAAACACTGAAGAAAGGGCCATGTTTTTTGGATGAGCCATGGAGAGAGGCTAAGCTCCCAGAGCTGTTGAGGACGACTTCAAGGCCCGTAAGATAATTCAGAGAGAACATAAGCGTGCCAGACCACTGGAGTCCAGCCCTTTGCTTCCCAGTATTAAAACTGTTGTGACTAAGCAAGTCACTTTAACCTCCATTTTTATTCCTTCTTATTTATAAAATAAAAAATATTTAAAATATAAAAAAAATTAAAAAAAACCCTAAGGATTAGACTAGATGGCTTTTAAAGATTTTATTTCTAGTTCTAAAAGTCTACAGTTCTTACTATGTTCAGACATTCTTTCATATGCTCTACTAGAAGCTCCACCTTCTTTTAATAAATTCTATTTACTTGCAGGTGGTTGAACTATTAAGAAAAGCAAATTGTTTAAATAATGTCTGACTTTTTGACTGACTTGACTCTCTTAACAAGCCATACACACACACACACACACACACACACACACACATATATACATATAATTTTTTTTCTGGGTAACGAATTTTTAGGTACATCAATCAAGCAACCAGTATTTATTGCATGGAGCTAATTAACTTTCAAAATGACATTTTCATTTGTAACATTGGTTGAGATTTGAACTCAGATCTCATCAATGAAAAGCAGCTGCACTAATAACCCAAGTCCCAACGAGCCCCCTAATTCTCCCAGCTTACCCTCACCATAAATGTGTGATTAATTGCAGGTTTATGGGAGCTCTCAGTTACTGTGAAAACAAATCATTACCAGAAACTGGCATTCCCAATTTATTTTATTTATTTTATTTTTATTTTTATTACTTATACACTATTCTCCATATTTTCCATATGTTTTGGGTCCTTCTCATCCATTCAGGACCTTGTGGAAAGCTCAGCTTACCCCCATCTCCTGATAAACAAGAACATCTTGTCATTTTCTCTTCACTCTTTCATTCTTAAGTGTAGAAATAAGCACTTTGCAGGAAGAGGTGAGGGAACAATGCAGTTGAGAGCTGGACAGAGTGAAGACAAAGATGTATGTGGTTGTTCCTCACTTCAGGTCAGTACAGGAAACACAAAACTTCATCCATCTATAAGATTCAGGCATGCAAAAGGTTAGGAAGTTGGAAGTGGACAGAGGGATCTGATAGTGGCTTCTCTTTACTAAATTCTCATTCACTTTGTTACTATTATGGTAAAAAAAAAAAAAAAACTATATAAGGAAATCTAGAAAAACAATTTAACCTCTTTCCTCTAGTTTTCAAGCCCCCCAAATAGTTAGATTTAATCAAGTTTGCTTTGAGGGATCTGTAACATACATTAAGACATGTAGCAGGAATTGCCCTGAAAATCCGATGGAAAGAGACACGTCTTACTAAGATGCCAGGAACAGAGAAAACAACCAATGCAGTCAAATATAACCCTAAATCTGAAGTCCTAGAGGACAGCCTCTACTACCAGTCCTTAGTGTCCAGTGGAGTCATCTCTTAACTCTCCAACTCTGTACATATCAGCATTTCTGGTTGAGTAGCAGCAGGAATCAACTTATTTGGCAACAATGAATAAGACTCCCCATCAATATCAGGTCAGTTGTTTAGTAAGAATGTGTTTATGAGTGTGTGTGTGTGTGTGTGTGTGAGAGAGAGAGAGAGAGAGAGAGAGAGAGAGAGAGAGAGAGAGAGAGAACTTATGCCTTAGACTCTCAGATCTCCCAAGGCCTTCAGCTTTGTCAACTGTGACAAAGGTGTAAAGCCAACTTTTCCATGAATAGCTACATAAGTTGCCTTGATACCCTATCTTCAGAGACAGGCAAGGGACCTCTCTCCTAAAATATGTGGGCTTTCTAAAGGAACTTAAGCTTCTCATAGTCACTTCTTTCTCCAAGTTCCTGATCTTGCAGAATGTTCCATTTCATTTACGTCTCATATGGATGTTCTCCTGTCCCCGCCCAATATAAACCTAGAACCAATACCTCTTGACTTGACTTTCTCCAACTACCACTATCTGCAGCCAGTTCTGTATGATCAGTGCATACAGAAGTTTGAAGTTAAACAAGTTTGCAACAGTGAAACAAAGTAGTTTCATCACAGGGTATCAGAGTAACCCACTGAGCACTTCACTTCATTAAAATTCCACTGGCTGGCAGGGGGCGGGGTGGTGGGGTGCAGTGGCTCATGCCTGTAATCCCAGCACTTTGGGAGGCTGAGACGGGCAGATCACTTGAGGCCAAGTGTTCAACACTAGCCTGGCCAACATAGTGAAACCCTATCTCTACTAAAAATACAAAAATTAGCTGGGCATGGTGGTGCACTCCTGTAGTTCCAGCTACTCGGGAGGCTGAGGCCAGAGAATCACTTGAACCTGGGAAGCAGAGGTTGCAGTGAGTCAGGATCACGCCACTGCACTCCAGCCTGGACAACAGAGCAAGACTCCATCTAAAAAAAAAAAAACAAAAATAATTCCATTGGCCAATCCACATTCGGAAGTTTCTCACTGGCTGTCTCTTTGCCTTGTGCCTCTGATTTTGACTTCCTTCTTTTTCTCATGGCCAGCCTGCAGCTTCCTCCTCTTCATGGCTGGCCATTCATTTCTTCTGCAAAACACTGCAGCCCTCCATCCCCTACTTCAAAGGCACCTGGCCCACTTTAGCTGTCCCAACACTCACTAAGGTTGCTCTAGAAAACAAAGGTGGTGTTACTTTCTACCATGGTCAAATTCTTAGGCTGGCCAAACTTCCCCAGCAGTCTTTGTAAGCAAAAGAGGAATGATATGGAAATGTTATCTCCCCAACATGAATAATATGAGCACCCTTGGAAGGTGGAACTGCCAGTAGGACCATTTCCCTTTTGTTTTCTTTTTTTTTTTTTTTTTAGACGGAGTCTCTGTCGCCCAGGCTGGAGTGCAGTGGCGCCAAACTCAGCTCACTGCAACCTCCACCTCCTGGGTTCAAGCAATTCTCCTGCCTCAGCCTCCCGAGTAGCTGCGACTACAGTCGCATGCCACTACGCCCAGCTAATTTTTTGTATTTTTAGTAGAGACGGGTTTCACCGTGTTAGCAAGAATGGTCTCAATCTCCTGACCTTGTGATCTGCCCACCGAGGCCTCCCAAATTGCTAGGATTACAGGCGTGAGCCACTGCGCCCAGGCTGTTTCTAATAGTATATTTTGTTTGCCACTTAACATCTCTCAGAAGCACTCACACTCTTATGATCTCTCTTTTTTGTACACACGCGTGCGCGTGTGCACACACACACAGGCTTTAACTCACATTCTTTTTAAAACCCACACACAGGTAAGCAACGGAAATCGATGCACTACTCAGGTCATCCATACTCTTTCAGTGTCTACACTAAGGGGACGGGGAAAGCCAGGAAAGAGGAAAGTAAAAAATAAAAAAAAAAGCAAGCAACAGGAAATGCAAAAAATGGAGGCAAAAATGGAAGTAGGAGGATAAAGGAAGGAAGAAAGGAAATAAGTGTGTTAATGCGTTTGACAGCAGAGGATCAAGGAGCCATGGGAAAGTGAGTTTTTTGTGTGTTTGTTTGAGACAGAGTCTTGCTCTATTACCAGCCTGGAGTGCAATGGCGCAATCTCAGCTCACTGCAACCTCCACCTCCCGGGTTCAAGTGATTCCCCCGCCTCAGCAGCCTGAGTAGCTGGGACTACAGGCGTGCACCACCAAGCCCGGCTAATTTTTTGTATTTGAGTAGAGATGGGGTTTCACCATGTCGGCCAGGATGGTCTTTATCTCCTGACCTCGTGATCCACCCGCCTCGGCCTCCCAAAGTGCTGGGATTATAGGCGTCAGCCACCGCGCCCGGCCGCAAAAGTGAGTTTTAAGTGGGTGGGATGACTGCCCTGTCAGCTGTTTCTCCCTGCCACCCATCTGGATCCTGGCATCATCCCCAGTGTGGGGCCAATGTGTTGACATAAAGCCACATGCAAAGGGAACATATCCTTGCAGAGGCGTCACATGGACACACATATGGGGCTCCCCCTCTTCCCCTGCAAAGGAAGACAACCAGAGGGGAGCGAGCTTCCTGGGATGCAGAAACAAAACACACACAGCACCAATAACTGACCTTTTTAAATAAATTGTTTGGCCTGTGTTAAAAGGTCATAAGGCATTCAGCTGATTCTCTATAATAAAGAATAGCTTTATTTTTATGTTTTCCGTCGTTCAGGCACAACATAGACCAGAAGCTGGGACTGCACAAAAGAAATTCAAAACATCCAGACCAGGGTCTGCGCGTACAGGCGAGGAATGGGAAGCTTTGTCTCCACGAGGTCTCTTCTTATACTATTTCCAGTCTTCTAATTCACCCTTTTGAGGTTTAGTAAAGTAACCACAGTAGCCAAAACTGAGGGTGTTAACACAAACTAAACCTCAGCCCCCTTCAAAGCTTCCTCCTGGTGACTCCAGAGCTCCCGTGTAAGCCCTCCACTCTGAGCCACCACCACCCGCATTGAGACCAGGACTTTGGAGAGGATCATGCCACAGACACGTCTTTCTATGTGTGTGACACAGCCTCTGCCAGCTTGCAGTGAGACCTTGGAGGCCAAATATAACCAGTTACAGGAGTCCCCATCCTGTGTCTAAGGCATCTGTGTGCGTGGCGGGGAGGTTATTCCCTGGATGCTGTTACAACTGGGGTTAGAGACCGCTGGGCTCTGGAAACCTGGAAAGCATCTTACTCAAGCTGGCATTTCCTCCCAGTATGCGTGATCCTTCCCTCCCACCAAAATCTACAACTGTATCTCTCAGGCTTTTGGGCCACTCATTATTCTCACAGTAAAATTTCTTTAATCTATTGGATACCACAGCCTCCAAAAAAACTCGGACAAAAGGGAAAATGATAGAGTAGACACAAAAAACAAAATTGAGAAATCACTTGAAAACTGTCCCCAAATTACAGGCGAACATTTTTTTTTCAAGTTCACCCTTGTGAAGTGTGAATTGCATCAATTTCTTCTCCAATTTCATGACACTTTCACCTGGATTCTTAAGAAATCTTTGCCATGTTCTAGTTTCCTCTAACATCCCTGTCTTCCATGTTATCAAGTTACCATTCAGCAAACAAACATCTAATTATATTCATATCTTCTGTCTTTAGTGGTTCCCTATTCTCTGTACCGGGGTCCCTAACCCCCCGGGGCCACAGAGCAGGAGATGACAGCAGGCAAGTGAGCATTACCGCCTAAGCTCCTCCTCCTGTTAGATCAGAGGTCAACGGCATTAGATTCTCATAGGAGCACGAACCCTATTGTGGCCCATGCATGGGAAGGATCTAAGTTGTGCACTCCTTATGAGATCTAATGCCTAACGGTGGAAAAATTATCCTCCATGAAACCAGTCCCTGGTGCCAAAAAGGTTGGGGAGCCCTGCTCTATAGCATGAAATATAAAAATTTTAAACACATGCTTTTCACAGACATTAGAATATTTACATGTTCCCACCCAGGCTATGAACATCCATGTCACTATTCCATTACACGGTCTATATGACTCCTTCCAGAATGTTGTTCTTCCATTTCTGGTATTGACAAAGTGTTACTGCTTCAAAGGTCAACCTGTTTGGCCATCTGCTCTGTAAAGTATTCCATAATCCTTCAAATAGAGATACTTCTTCCTCTCCTCTTTTCCTTGATGTCTGCCTATATGTATCCTATTGTGAACTCTTGTAATTTTAGCTAATAGTTTGGTTCCTATAATATAAAGTAAGCTCAAGGTGAGCATAAACCGCATTTGTAGGTCCCAGTGTAAGACATGGCATATAAAAGATGTTCAATAAATATATGATACATATCAGAGGAAAATGAACGAATCCATAAACAAATGCCTCATTCAGTGGCCCTAAAGAAAAATACACTTGGTCTGGAAAACGTTAAAGAGTGGTTAATCCACATGCAATTCTGGGTATTTACATACATATGTAAAATAATACAGTTAGTGTAAAAACTAATGTACAGATACACATCAGATTCAGTGCTTTATATATTCTGTGGGCACATGCATGCAACTTGAATGTTTCAGTTAAAAAAAAAATGTACCCCAAAGGTCTTTCAGAGTCAGGTCTTTCTGTGCTGTTTTGGGTTTTCTTTCTGATTTTCTAATTACTACTAGGGATTCAATGATAGCCTATATCCCACTTTTTAGCTATCCTCCTTGGCTGAAAGATAGCTTAAAATTTTTTTTCCTATTAGGAACAATTGCTGCTATGAAATCCATGGGCTTTCTACATCCTTGTGCAAATATGCATGTTTTCTTTTCTTTTCTTTTCTTTTCTTTTCTTTTCTTTTCTTTTAGACAGAGTCTCACTCTGTCACCAGGCTGGAGTGTGGTGGTGTGATCTCGGCTCACTGCAACATCCACCTCCTGTGTTCAAGCGATTCTCCTGCCTCAGCCTCCTGAGTAGCTGGGACTGCAGCCATGCTCCACCACGCCCAGCTAATTTTGTTTTGTTTTTTTTTTTTTTTTTTTTTTTTAGTGGAGGTGGGGTTTCACCATGTTGGCCAGGCTGGTCTCGGTCTCTTGATCTCATGATGTGCCCGCCTGGGCCTCCCTAAGTGCTGGAATTACAGGCGTGAGCCAGTGCGCCTGGCCATAGGCATGTTTTTCTTTTTTTTTTTTTCTCTCTTTTTTCATTTTTTTTTTATTATACTTTAAGTTCTAGGGTACATGTGCATAACGTGCAGGTTTGTTACATATGTATACTTGTGCCATGTTGGTGTGCTGCACCCATCAACTTGTCAGCACCCATCAATTCATCAAAAGAAGACATTCATACAGCCAACAGACACATGAAAAAATGCTCATCATCACTCGCCATCACAGAAATGCAAATCAAAACCACAATGAGATACCATCTCACACCAGTTAGAATGGCAATCATTAAAAGTCAGGAAACAACAGGTGTTGGAGAGGATGTGGAGAAACAGGAACACTTTTACACTGTTGGTGGGATTGTAAACTAGTTCAACCATTATGGAAAACAGTATGGCAATTCCTCAAGGATCTAGAACTAGATGTACCATATGACCCAGCCATCCCACTACTGGGTATATACCCAAAGGATTATAAATTATTCTACTACAAGGCATGTTTTTCTTAAGGGTAACTAACGTCTGAGAAAAAGAGTTGCTAGTTCATAGGAAATGTCCATTTAAAATGTTAATAATATCCACAAATTTACCCTACAAATTGGTTTACAAATGCAGCTACTTCAATCTTTCTACTCTTTCATACTCCCATTTTACCCTTCAGTAAATTCCTCATTGATATCTTCTGAAAATGTAGTTCCAGATTTTTTTCAATGAATGCTTATTAAATTTAACATCACATTTTCCTAGTATCATTGCTAACCTTTAGTTCTTCTATCTCATCAGTTTCTCTTGGATTCCTCTTTCTTGTTGTTGGTGCATATCTTCTTATAATACCTTCAGAGTGTTTGCAGGAGTTTGTCTTATTACTCATATGTAGAAAGCTACCTTCCTTTCAAACTCATGCTTGAGTAATAGCACTAGGTAGAGAATTACGGGCTAAAATAAATTTTCCTGTAGCATTTTAAAATTTAAATTTCTTCCAGCATTTAAAGTGCTTACTGTATTCTTCTGTCCAATACTGATGAGAACTCACATGTCAATATGATTTCTCTTCTATTATAGGTAATCTTTTTTTTTTCTTATCTGATAACTTTGGATATTTTTCTCTTGATTCTTTCTAAAATTTTACTACAATATGTCTAGATGAAATGGTAAAGGTTGGTACACAAGAAACTTTGAAATATTTGGATGTTTTATATTAGATGGATGTATAAATGACTAAATACATGCTTACTAGCTATTATTTTATTAAAAGGACAATATAAAAGGGCATAGAATAACAGCAGAATGGAGCTCTGATTTTAGCTTGGCACTAATAGGCTGTAACCACTATCTGGATTTATAACTGCTCTAGGTATCACTGTCTTTGTGGGTGAAATGAGGGGGTTATAGGAAGTACCTCCAAGATGATTTTCAGTCATAAAATGGTATGCTAGGGGCTCTGAGTTTTTAGAATCTCTAAGCTTTTTTATGTGGTTATTTCTTTTTCTCAAGACAATATGGAACCTAAATGATCTCAGTGACATTGCTGTTTGTTAGAGCTATTTCCTTGAAATGATTTCCAGAAATCAAACATCTCTTAACTCTCTTCTCTTGTGTCTCTTTTGCCAGCAGCTAAATGTATGATTTTTCTTAAGTTCAATAGATAAAATCAGAAGAATATATGAGTATAAAAATGTTGTTAAATGTTCCTTTTAACCTTAGCGCTGAAGTAAAAGGGAGTGTGTATAGGTGAGTGAATTAAAGGATTCTGTATGAGATACTTTATATATTCAAACTTTTGCCAAAAGGTTACTTAAAACAGTCACAAAGGGAATTCTAAGAAGCCAAAAGATTTCTCCCTCCAAAAAGGCACAGGACCCCATTGAATTAAAGCTTCTGACCTCTGAGTACCAGGCTGCCCCTGATTAAAAACAAATGGAACACGTGCTACGGACCATAAGTTTACCTGATTTATGGCTTGGAAAATTAAGTTACTATTACTTATGGGGCTTGGAAGCAAAGGCTCAATGCAATAGCTAATTGAGAGTAGAGAAGGGGTATATGCTGAAATTGGGGAAATATATTTTAGGGAATGGCTGAGTGAAGACATCAGGGTATGTAATTAAATGGCTTTTAAAAAAAAAAAAAAAAAAAGTCACACTCCCAACAACCTCTTATATCAAACAATTGGAATGTGTTAGTTTTATTAACTGGTCTTCTGCCATTAGCTCCATCAAGCTGGGTATTATAGAGTTCACTTTCTTCATTGCCTATAGTAAACATATTAAAACTTGCATTACCAGGTGTCTCATAATAATGGAGTATTCGTTTAGGAGAAAAACTCGTGGTAGTTCTCCAATAATTAAATGCAATTTGAAACGCAAGCAATTACTGGGTTTTGGTAAACTACCCAAATGACTAGGTAGTTTCTAGGTTCTTCATAGTCATAACGGTATATTTTGATAAGTTTTCTGATTCATCAAATGAATCGCCATTTAATCTCAAGAAGAAATGTTATTTTCTTAGGAGTTAGGGATCAGGAAGTTCTGGTTATGAAAGGTCAAATGCAGGAAGACAAGAGAAAGAATAAGACTATGCACAGGACCCTTGCTATCAACTCTCATTCCAGTGTAAGTCCACTTTCCAAGCCATTCAGAAAGTTGCATGGTAGGGAACTAAAAATCTCATTATTTCTTACAGTTGGGCGGTGACTATTTGAGTGATAAAATTGATGACACATGGAAGGAGTTTTTGTTCTTATTAGACGATCAATTATTCTAGACTGATGGCCGTAATTTGTTCAAATAACTACTGAATGTTTTTTGAAATTGAAGGGTGATGCTATCTAATCATAATACAAACTGATTTTGCTATCATTGAACTTCATTACTGAGGAAATATGAATACATACTTATTTAATTACAGTGAAAGAAAATTTTGGCAATTGAGAGTTATTTTACTCATTAAGACACTAAAAGAGTATTTCTCTTACCTAATCTCACTTTTAAAATTTATACACTTTATCCTATAGTCGTGGTTCTTATCTAGGGGTGATTTTGCCCTCCAGGAGACATTCAGCAATATCTGGAGACATTTTTGGTAGAGGCCAGGGACGCCACTAGCCGTCTTACAGTACACAAGACAACCCCTATGATAAAAAAAATTTGTCAACCCAAAATATTGGTAGTACCAAAGTTGAGAAACTCCAAAGGAACTTTTAACCATTCAGTATATAGTTCATTAACTCAATAACTGAAAAGTCACATAAATGCAAATTGATTACTATTACTCTAAATGGACTCCATTTTTTAAAATGCAATTTACATACAATTTTTCAGGAGCACATTATTGTTGAACATGAGATACAGCTGTACAGATTTAAACCCAACAAACACCAAAAAGGAAACCCACTCACCATACCATCTACTGCGGGGAGGAACTTATCCTAAGCCTGACCTGGTACTCTGCCCACAATAAGATCTCAATAAATGCTTGCTGAAAGAGTTTTTAAATAATCAATTATTTGTTCAAAATATAAGGACAGGTTTTCTTGAGAATGTCTATACTTTCTTTTTAATAAAGATCTAAAATGTCCAATGGGAGAAAATTCATTCCTAAAGAAACTAGATTTGTATCTTAACTTAAAATAAAATTATTTTTAAAAAATTGTTTGGTTTTAAGATTGTTGACTTGGTTGAAACAGAAGGTAGCTCCGTGGCTATTTTAATCACAGCTCTGGGTCTGTTTCCATAAAAAACACTGACTGTTTCCAGATATAGAAATATTTGAATGACCTTCAGAAGGACGTTCCAGAGTAGCTTTCTGCTGTCCGCAAGCCAGGCTGTGCCCAGGGATGCACTTTTCTCTATCAATCTCTAGCAAGAATCAAGTCTTCACTTTAGCTCAGTAGCCTGGGGAAGCAAAGATGTTTCACACCCACTAATTAGGGGCTGTCAGGTAACCCAGGTGACCCCCCCCCCCCCCCTGAGATGCCAAGCACATGGGTAATGAATTGTTTGGTCACACTTCCTGCCACTCTGACTCAGAGATGCTCACACACCAACCGCCCATCCATGAGTCTCTAACCTTTTGCAGGTTTTCTGATCATGAATTTGGAGGAGTAGGAGAAGCCAGAGAAACAGTGACAAACACAAAGAGATCCTGAAAGGCCTGGAACCCGAGATCAAGAGCCACAGACAGCTGATTTGGGATGGAAGTTTTCAGCCTTTCACTGAAGTATCTCTCACACACGTGTAAACACAAAACCTGAAATGTCCTTAAGCAACAATCTATTAGTTTAGTGTATCTAGCTGTGTGTAAACATATCTAGAAACCATGCATCCCATTTTCTTGATCACCTGACTTAAAAAATTGGCTCCAGACTAGTATAAGCAATTTTTCTTTATGACAAAGGATTTAAAAAGACTATAAGAAATAAAGGTAGAATTAAATATTAGGATAACAAGGTTTGGAGTGGAAGTTAAAGATGTAACAACCCCTCCCCCTCCCTCCCTATTCCTAATCTATAAAGTAGAAAAAAAGTATATTAACATTTCTTCCCATGTGCAATGATACTAGTAATATTTTATTTCTGGCCGTTTTATCTGTACTTGAAAATAAATTAATGGCTCCCCGATGAAAGTCAAGTACAAGTTAAAGATGGAAAATAATTGTATTAAGAAAAATGCATCATGCAGACTTAGCAAATTTTTAAAAGATGTTTTCCCAAAAAACCACTGAACCTAACTTCACTTGTGAGTCATGGCATAGAGCACAGGGAAAGGTCAGTCAGTATTTATTTATCAAAAGTGAGTAAATAAGGTTGATGCCATGAGATGTTCAGTCGTTTGAAAAGTAAGAAATCCAGCCTAATGTCTGCTTGTGTAACGACTTTAACCATGTGAAATTGATGAGTTTTTAGGCCAACAGTAAATATCAACAATTTTACACAATTTAGCTTTGTAGCGTCATGGTTTTCTTTCATTTTTTAATTGTTAAACAACATTTTAAATCTCCCTTCTTACTTTCCAAATCATCTGCAAAAGGAATCTTCAAAGCTAAATCCTGTCTTCCCCTACTGTTGGCATGGAAGGAAATCTTAGAAATAATTTTCTCCTCCCTAGGCATCTAAAATGAATTTTATTTCAAGAAAGAACCAATTATTTCTGGATAAATTGGGATTACGTAGGAAATGGGCCTGTGGGTCTGTAGCCACGTTGAGCAGAGTAGGCAGAGGGCAAGGAGAACGAGAAACAGCTAACACAGAGCCAGACCTGATTCTCACTTTTTGACGTATAGTTACTCATCTAAATCTCACAAGAAACCAATAAAATGGTATCATTATTGGCCCCATTTTATGGATGTAGTAACAGAGGCACAAGCAAGTTAATTCTTCTAAGGTCACATATTAGTGGATATTGAGACAAGATTCAAACCTAGGCAGTCTAGCTTCAGAACCCACATACTTAACCCAGGCACTGTATTTTTCCCCAAACAATACCCTGTCCTCCTTCTATATCCCCTTCCTCTGATTTGTGTTTCTTTTTTTCACCTATCTCCATCTGGTGAATAAATTTGCATGGGCTCATACAATTATTCTTTGTCTCTTGCTGCTGCAGTGTCAGGTTTCTGACAATATGAACTGTGTCTGTCTCACTTGTTAAGGCATCTTCTTCTGGGTCTAGATGTGGGAGATGCTAAATCATCAGTTGTTGGGATAAATTATTGTGTGAATGAATGAATGGTGTACTCCACCCTAGGCTAAGGAACAAGGGAAGATTTAAAGTATCAAGTTATTAAATTGAAGCATACGGTGCCAATCACAGGCAAGACACAACAAAAGGGTTTGGGGGCCAGACATTCTTAGGGCCAGTCTCTGGGGTGAGACTGTGGAGGGCACATTTTATACCCTGCCTTGGAACGAGCACATGATATCAAGCCAGTTGGGTCAAAAATGTGTTCCATTCTTGCTTGTGTGCCTGGTCCCCACCGCCAACACCATGAAAGCAGCTTTACTTTTCAGCTGCTTCCCAGCAAAGCCAAAGCACTGAGTCATGCACACTCTCCTTCTGATGCATTTCCAAGAAGATTGACCAATATTCAGATTTTGCCCTGTGGCCCCCACCCCAGAAAATTTCCCCATGCAATCCAAATGGCCAAAACAAGAATTGAACCTGTGCCTTGGTCTTGATTAGCACCAAAAGGTGGCCAAAGTTCCCACTGTGGAGAGTGGAAATAGAAACAAGCAAGATATTGCATAATTGAATGTGAAATGTTTTCATGAATTTAAATGAGAACTATTTAAACAAATTTACACTTTTCTGGATATGATTCTGACTGCTTACTGAAGTTGCAGAAAAAGGCCAGGAGCAGTGGCTCATTCCTGTAATCCCAGCTTTTTGGGAGGCTGAGGCGGAAGGATTGCCTAAGACCAGGAATTCAAGACCAGCCTGGGCAACACAGCAAGATCCCAGCTGTATACGAAATTTAAAAATTAGCTGGGTGTGGTGGTGTGCTGTTAGAGCCCGGGAGTTCAAGGTTGCAGTGAGCCATGATCACACCACTGAATTTCAGCTTGGGCGACAGAGTAAAACCTTCTCTCTTAAAGAAAGAAAGGTGCAGAAAAAGAAAACAAGATTAATGTTAAACAAAATAGGATGATGGACAGTCAGGGCCCAAGGAGACGCAGATGAACACATTCCTACGGATGCTTTTGTAGGAAGAGAGGAGAAGAACGTGTTTGTGCTCATTTTCACACAGCCCTTTATCCCCAAGAAAAAGAAATATTATAGCTGGAGCATTTCTTATTCTTCTCTTGGTTCAGAGTAAGGATGCTTTCATGTGTACATGCACACACAAGCATATGTGAAAGTTGGGGTCTATGAAGTATGGAGACCCCATATGGTTCCTTCATACCTCCCCCTATTCCAGGGTTGAAGCAATCATGGAAATGGACGGAGTCCAGAGTTTATTCCTCAAACTACATGTCCAGTCTTGAGCTTTATTTCTTTTAACCAAAGAGTCCTTATAAGCAATAATTATGATAAAAGGGTAATTAGATACAGATTTAAAGATAAACCAAAGGAAACACAGTAAATCCTCTGCAATTTATTTTTTAAGTCTACGTGCACTAATTCAAATTTTACATATTTCAATTAAAAAATAATTCCTGCTGTTCTATCTCCAAAGGCCATTTTGGATGGCATACTGCCTGCCAGGGTTTGGAGAACTCTGCTACTGAGGGTGGTTAGGTGGGTGTATTAGTCAGTTCTCATGCTGCTAATGAAGACATATCCAAGACTGGGTAATTTATAAAGGAAAGAGGTTTAAAGGACTCACAGTTCCACATGGTTGGGGAGGCCTCACAATCATTGCAGAAGGCAAAGGAAGAGCAAAGTCACACCTCGCATTGTGCCAAGCAAGAGCGAGCGTGTGCAGGGGAATTCCCCTTAGTAAAACCATCAGATCTCGTGAGACTTACTATCAGGAGAACAGCACGGGAAAGACCCACCCCCATGATTCAATTACCTCCCATCAGGCCCCTCCCATGACACGTGGGAATTATGGGAGCTACAATTCAAGATGAGATTTAGGTGGGGACACAGCCAAACCCTATCAGTGGGTGTGGACCTTCCGCAGCTGTCACAGCATTTACCCCAGGAAAACGTGTGCCTTTGCGTCGCTCTATGTGTTCAGGTGGTTTTCATTCGTCATTACACATTCTCATAGATTGCCTCTCTTCTCCTTAGGTACTGCTGGAGGATTGTCAGCTATAAGCTAATTCCTTACTCACCCATCCGTGGAGGCCCTGTTAGATCCCAAGCAAACATGTCCTACTCTCTTAGGATACAAAGATGACTCACGCAGGGTCCCTGTCCTCAAAACTTTACAGTAACATGGAGGAAAGTAGGCCGGGTGCAGTGGCTCACGCCCCTAATCCCAGCACTTTGGGAGGCCAAGGTGGACAGATCACGAGGTCAGGGGACCTCTGACCAGGTCAGACCATCCTGGCCAACACAGTGAAATCCCGTCTCTACTAAAAATACAAAAATTAGCTGGGAGTGGTGACACATACCTGTAATCCCAGTTACTCAGGAGGCTGAGGCAGGAGAATCACTTGAACCCAGGAGGCAGAGGTTGCAATGAGCCGAGATCATGCCACTGCACTCCACAAAAAAAAAAAAAAAAAAAGGGAAACTAACCAGTTATGAAATATGATCAAGTCTGGCAAGTACTACAATAAAAATAAACATGAGATTGCATGGGAACACAAAAGGATGTGGACTGCAGAAGCTGGGTGGAGACTGACAGCCTTAGAGCCACAGGGGTCTGAAACTTGTTTGGCCTGGACGCTGCATATAATATACATATACCTGAATTTGAAGACACTTAGGGCTTTGAACTCAACAATTTGCCACAGTCCCCATCCTGCCTAATTGCCTTCATTTTCTTGGGTGGCCACTGGTGGTGACAGAATGAGAAAACGGGCTGAGTTCACAAGGGAACGAAGAAGCGATATTCAAGCTGGCTAACCCTAGGCTCTATGTTAGCCACAAGGAGGAAGGGATGGAACTTGAGAAGAGCAAACCTTCTGTGAAATGGAGTGTGAGTGTGAATGGGACCCACTGCTGGAAAAGTCACATGGAGTTCCACATTTCTGAAGAGGGACAGTGGAGAACACTTTAAAGGACCACTAAAAATTCAGAGTAACTTTGGAAATTAATTATATATAGAAATATAATTAATGTATATTTAGATTTAATGTATATTAAATATAATTTAATTATATATATACATTAATTAATATTAAATATTCTTTATATCATATATTAAATAAAATAAATTAATAGATCATATATAAAAAATTAATTAATATAATTAATCTATATAAATAAATATAAATTATATAATATATATGGATAATATAAATTAATATAATATATAAAACATAGAATTAATATATAAATGAATAAATTAAATATGTATAAAATAATATAAATTAAAAATAAATTATATAAATGTATAATTATAATGTGTATATTATATGTATTTCCTATAAACATTATTTACAAATATAATATATATTTACCTCTTCATAGCCATTTGTTATAGATCTCAAACAAGGCTTTTGTTTAATTTTGTTGTATTTTCCCTTTTGAGTACAGGATCTGGATTGGGGTCACCAAATCAAATACAGGATGCCCAAATTTGAATTCCAAATCAACAATGAATTTTTAAAATAAAAGTATGTCCCAAGTATTTACATAGGAACATACACTAGGAAAAAAATAGGCCCTAAATATTACACAGGACATACTTATACTGAAAAAAATGTTGCTTCTCTGAAATTCAGAATTCACTGGATGCCCTTTATTCTTGTCTGCGGAATCTGGCAGCCCTGGCATTCATACTGGACAGCCCCTCAGGGCGGTCATGTTTCCATGACGTAGCTTGCAGTTGGACAGACATTCAGATGCTTTCAAAAAGCCTAGGGAGTCTGGTGAGCACACATTAACTTCTTTTAGCCCACAAACGGCTCCCTGTTCAGTCTGTAACCTCTTTCCACCCTCTGATATCACTCCCTATCCTTGGGCCACACTCCCAGACATCCTGAGAGCAGATTAGGAAGAGAGTGGGTGTGGACAGGTAACCCTGAGAATTTGGAGGCTGAGTGGGAAAGAGTAGGTAAGGAAGAGGGTAAATTGTCAACAAAATGTCAGCAGCCTGCTGGTGGAAGTTCAACAATGACCGTGTTGCTTTAATACAAAGTGTGGGCTGGGCGCGGTCGCCCACACTTACAAGCCCAGCACTTTGAGAGGCTGAAGTGGGCAGATCACCTGAGGTCAAGAGTTCAAGACCAGCCTGGCCCACATGGTGAAACCTCATCTCTACTAAAAATACAAAAATTAGCCAGGCATCGTGGCTGCATGCCTATAATTCCAGCTACTCAGGAGGCTGAGGCAGGAGAATTGCTTGAACTTGGGAGGCAGAGGTTGCAGTGAGCCGAGGTTACGCCACTGCACTCCAGTCTGGGCAACAGAGTGAGACACGAGACTCTGTCTCAAACAACAACAACAACAACAACAACAACAACAACAACAAAAAACAATGTGTGGCCCAGATCCTGCAAAGCCATCCACGCTTTGGCCTATCAAGGGTTCCATACAGAAGAAAGCTGGCCAAGGAGCCTGTTCTTCTAGATGCAACTCAATCCCAACACAGATGAGATGGCTCCTTTGGCGATACTTCCCCGAAGTGCAGGCACATCAGTCCTCACAAGCACTGGTTACCAACCTCAGAACCCGGTTCCCAGCAGCATTGCAAGCAGTTGATACCCTTGCAACAACCGTTTTCCATTTTTTCTCTAATCCAACCACTGATCCTTGAATTCGTGTCATAGGAGCTGTCTTCAGAAAAGAGTGAGAAGGGACTCTGAAATCACCAGAGGCATTTTGACTCAATCTTCCAATGTGGAATTAAAATTTTAATCTAATTTGAGACAGTTATTTGGGGAATCTGCGGACTTGTCATAAGGCAGATGATTAAAGCAGAACTAAAGGATTTGAGCCTTTCTTTGTGAGGAAAATGTAAAAATGTTGGAGGAATTTGTTTTGTGTCTCTTTTTATACATCCCATACAAGAAAATTACATGATAGACACCAGGCAATGTACTTGGTCTCATTAACCAGGCTGGGCATGGGGAAAAGGGAAGAAGATAAAAGATTCTTTTCATCAAGTTGTTAGTAATAATGCTTTTTAATTAATTAATTAATTAATTTTGCCTTTGTCACTAGCCAACTTGCCAAAACACACTACAGAATACAGTGAAATGGATTTATTTCTTTTAACCAAAGAGTTCTTATAGCTTATAAACAATAATTATGATAAAAGGTCAATAGATACAGCTTTAAGGATAAACCACAAGGAAATACATTCATTCATTCATTCATTTTGAGACAGGGTCTCATTCTGTCACCCAGGCTGGGTGCAGTAGCACAATCACAGCTCGCTGCAGCCTCGACCTCCTGAGCTCAAGTGATCCTCCTACCTCAGCCTTCCAAGTAGCTAGGACCACAGGCACACACCACCGCATCTGGCTAATTCATTATTATTGTTTTGTAGAGATGAGGTCTCACTATGTTGCCCATGCTGGTCATGAACTCCTGGGCTCAAGTGACCCTCCTACCTCAGCCTTCCAAGAAGCTAGGACCACAGGCACACACCACCACATCTGGCTAATTCATTATTATTGTTTTGTAGAGATGAGGTCTCACTATGTTGCCCATGCTGGTCATGAACTCCTGGGCTCAAGTGATCCTCCTACCTCAGCTTCCCAAAGTGTTGGGATTACAGACATGAACCACCTTCCCTAGCCAATGATTTCTTTTTAAACCCATGTGCACTAATTCAACTTTTACATATTTCAGTTAAAAACAAAACAAAACAAAACTCGTGCTGCTCTATCTCCAAAGGGCCATTTCAGATGGCATGCTGCCTGACAGTTTTAGGAGAACTCTGCTACTCAGGGTGGTTAGATGGGTGTGGACCTTCCCCCAGTGTGAGGCCCAGAGCAGCTTACCTGTCATAGCATTTACCTCAGGGAAATGTGTGTCTGTGCATTGCTCTGTGTATTCAGGTGGTTTTCATTTGTCATTACATATTCCCATAGATTCCTTATCTTCTCTTTAGGTATACTGCAGGAGGATCATTAGATTAAAGCAAATTCCTTACTCAGATAAGGACAGGACTAACCATTTTGGACATCTAAATAATTTTTTGGCTCCAAGGCCAGGCAAACACCAATGTTCAAGGATCAGAGAATCATAATCTTTCCTTCCACTATTCATCAACATTAAGAAACAAGAATGTTATGTGTGAGGAACAACTGTTCTCATTTGGGATGCCAGCAGAGGACTTGAGGTTCCTAAGGAGAGAGTCAGTAGTTTCATGTAACTCACACAAGGGACATGGGATGGGGTGGAGGTAGCACTTCCTGAGGTCCTGACATCACATCACTGTTTTTATAGGAGTCCTCCCACTCTTTGTCTGAGAACTTCATTATGTCCCCTTCTGGAGAGGCCCTAAAGACCAACAGAGAGGCGTTGTTCTACCCTGGGTACAGAGACTCCACGACCTTGTTTTGACCTTGAGCAAATCCCATAAAGTCTTGGGACTCCATTTTACCATCCATAAAATAGAAATAATTCTACCTGCTCCTCCCAACCTCACAGGATTGTTTTAAGGGCAAAATGTTGAGATCATCAATTTTAAAGCATTCAGAAGTCACAATTAATGCAGCTTAGCATTCATGTAAAACTCGTTATTATTCTGACAAAAGTATCAGTGTTCATCGATTTTGTCAATGAACAGCTATTGTATAATCCCCTGAATATATGCCTAGTTCCATTATACAACAGATTGCTTTTATCTTCTCACTAACTGGTTCTTCTGTCTGGAATATTATTCTGTCATGTAGCATCATGGTAAGTTTCCTCACCTTCTTCAAGATTTGCTGAAATGCCGTCTTCTCAATCTCAACCTTATCTTCTGCTCTAATTATTCTACTTAAATTACAACCCATCCCTCCACTCCTGGCATCCCTGATACTCCATGCACTGCTACATTTTTTTCCATAGAACTGATTTCTTTCAACACACTGTATAATATATTGTGCTTAATATAATTATGATTGAAATAATACATTAATTAGTATCATAAACACATCACTTATTATGTAGATGATCCATTGCTTGTCTCTGTTTCACAAGAGCAGAGACGTCTGACTGCTTTATTAAAGTACTCCAAGCTTATTAAGGCCAGTACCTGGCACAAAGCAGACACTTAACAAATATTTGTTAACTAATAAATTAAAAATAAACCCAAGGACATCCTGTGCACACTAACTATATGAACTCCGTGTTCCTTGGCTTAGAATCCAAGGCCATCTGCAATGTAGCCTAAATGACCTTTTCAGTGCCATCTTCCTCTTCCCACTCTTTGGTTTCCTTCTTTTGTAAGCACACATCCCAGCTAATCTGGTTTGTTCCAAATATCCTATGGAATTATGTAAATGTTTAAAATCTTGTTTCTTTTGCTTAGAATGCCTACTCCCCAAATGTTCTCATTTCAAATCCTATTTATCTTTCAAGTTCAAATGCCTTTTCGTCTATGCAGGCCTTCTGGATTTTCAAACAAGGACATCATCTTCCCCTCCTCTTAACTCAGTGCCTCTAGTATGGCCCTTATATTTACATTGCACTGTAGTTATTTGGAGGCATGTTAGTCTGCTGAGGCTGCCATAACAAATGCCACTGGGCTTAAACAGCCTCCATATATTTCCTCACAATTATGAAGGCTGGAATTCTGAGATCGAGCTGCTGGCAGGGCTGGTTTCCTCTGAAGCCTGTCTTTTTTGCTTGAAAATGGCCGTCTTCTCCCTCTGCCTTCACACTGCCTTCCCTCTGTGTGTGCCTGGGTTCAAATTTCTACTTCTCATAAGGACACCAGTCATATTGGAGTAGGGCCCCTCAAAGGACCTCATTTTAACTTAATTACCTATTTGAGGTCCTATTTCCAAATACAGTCACATTCTGAGGTACTGGAGGTTAGGACTTCAACATACGAATTTGCAGGGAACATCATTCAGCTCCTAATGGGCACCTATCCGTTACTCAAGGAGCTGTGAGTTCCTTTAGGATAGGCCCTTGGTCTCATCTATTTTTGTAACTCACAAGCAATCTAGCACAGTTTCAGATCTAATTATTTCACAAAAACTGTTGAGTGAGCCATGTTTCCCAGCACAATCTTACAGAAACCAGAGTATATGATGAAGATTATCTTGACTCCTTCATTTCTTGCTCTTGGCACCACCTGTCAGATCAACAGGATCTTCCTGAGTTCCTCTCAACTTAGTTCTTTATCAATTTTCCTTTCCTCCAAGTTTGCTCCCCTAAAGATCCATTCCCAGCTGAGGAACTATTTGCTTCTTCAATTGCTTTTTTGCAAATGAGAATAAATTAAGCATTTGTTATAACTAAGCACTCATGCAGCTTTTAATGAGGGCAAATCTTATGTGAATGGGCTCACGTCATAGTACACAGAATATGGTTAAAATTTAGGGAAAACTTCTACCTGAACAATGTTATAACTAATCATTCTAAGAAAAGTTAGAACCTGTCTATTTTGTATTTAGTGCTTGTTGACTTGGAAGCACATGATGTCCTTGACAACCTTTAGTCTAACTGTAGGATTTCTGAAGTTCTAATTAGAACTTTCTAATTGTGCATTTCGGTCAAAACATGAAATGTCGTTAGCTAATACAGGATTCCATCTTGTGAAAACATTCATTGAAAGAACTCTAAAAACCTGTGTTTGGTGATTTACAATATGACTACTGTGAGCCTGGAAACACAGAGAATACTTGATTTTCTGGAAAATGGTTGACTTTTTATAGCACAAGTTAAAGATCTCATGTAGAAGTTCAGTTATTTATACATTAAACACTCCCGTTAGCATTTACAAACAAAACTGTGACTCCCGATTTTCTGTTACTGAAACAAACACACAGCCCCTCAGTAGTACTGAGGCCACGGAAGTAATTTCTTGGTTTTTTAAAAAAGCATATCATTTGGAAGTTTATGCTGAAAAACAAGAGTACCCAAAGCTCTGAAATTAAACAGAATAATCCCTGCAATAACATTGAAGACTAGGAAGTAGTGTTTACAGGAAAAAGAAGACTGGGTTAGGTGAGAAAATTTTAATTATAGCTCTGTTTCTACCAGACATTTCTATTGTTCTGGTGAACTGGGTAACTGATCATTTGTAACTGATAATTGGGTAATCTTTGGGCTTCAATATCTTCATGTGTAAGAAGAAAGGGCAGATGAAATAACTGTCATCCTTAACGTAAGGCTGAATTGTGACCGTTGGGAGCTTCTCCATGAATTTGGATCATATTGCAAAACCTTTCTCCACTTGATGGAAACCCCATTGATTACCTCAAGGAGTACTTAGATTGGGTGGAGAACAAAAGGCAGAGTTCATAGTACAATGGCAAGGAAAAAGGTCCGAGGACATACCGTTTCTATGAGGAACCTTGACCACAAACAAGATTTTCTGATCCTGTTAGTGCCTCCCACCGGCTGAAGTGAAGACACTTAGACTATTCATCCAGAGGTCCCATGGTGAAGACAGTAAACACCAAACACCCACAAGACATTGTGATGCTGAAGGTATGTTAGTAAAACAAACTTAACCCCTTAGGTCACACTATGTCACCTCCCAGCTATTTTATAAGGTGTGACATGTAAAATACAATAACCATGAAGATGCTGTTGAAACCATAGGTCAAGTTCATACGAAAATAAAGAAGTCAAGAGAAAAATGGACTACTTTTCCCCAAATTCCTGGATAAATGGGATATTGATCCTGCATTGTTTAAGCACTCTTGTCCTAATTAGCCTAATGTTTTAGTGAATTAATTCTAAAGGAAAAAATCTGATTACCTCTATAGCAAATGCTGGGAGCTGCTGATGTAGGCATTGCTTAACAGCTCCTAGAAAAACCTGCCTGTTACCATTCCTAATAGGTTGAGCATCCACCAGCTGTGAATAAAACACCACACAACCTTGAAGCAATCTGTCTATTAGGAAAAGCCCCATATCTGATCAGATCACAATGACATTTATTTGGGGTATTTTATATTAGCATGGTGTTCTCTTCTTCTTTTACTTGGCAAATCTCATCAAGCCCTAAGTGTGCAAAGTAAATTGATAATTAAGAGTTGACCCACTAAGCTTTCAGAAACGTGGAACCCCAAAAAAGCTCATTAAGTTAGACATCTACTAACTGAATCCTGTTGGCTCATAAACTCCAACAGAGGAGTATCTCAAAGTTTATAGAAATAGCAGTAATAATTATGCATGGCATCAGGCAACAAATAATCTACTTTCCATTATTATGCATTGACCTTTTCTTGACATTTCATACGAATAGAATGATACAATATTTAGAATTCTTAACATGTCTTTTGCATAGGACTTCTTTCATTTAATAAAATATTTTTAAGGTTCATCCATGTTGAAGCATGTATCAGTACTTTGTTCCTTTATATTGCCAAATAATTTTCCATTGTATGGGTTACTCCACATTTTCTTTATCCATTCACCAATTGATAGATATTTGGATTGTTTACATTTTGAGGCCATTTTGAATAATGCTGTTATGAACATTTACATATAAGTCTGTGTGGATATATGTTTTTATTTATTTTTTGGTAAATACCTAGAAGTAGAATTACTGGGTCATGGTAAACTTACGTTTACATTTAAGAAACTGCCAAATTACTTTCCAATATGGCTACAATATTTTGCATTCCCAAGGATCCATGTAGGAAACTCCAGGTATCTTCACATCCTTGCCAACATTTGTTATTGTCTGTCTTTATTATACTGGCAAGAGTTTTGACACTCAGCTTATATTTTGGTCCATTCAAATCTGGATATCCTCTACGTAAATAAATATGCACAGTGAGAAAAAAAGAATTTTAAGCTATTGATAAATTGCCATAAGTGTATGCACACTTAAAGACTTTCTGATAGTCCATAATCATTTCCTCTATTACATCAAAAGTTCCCAAATTACAATCTGTCACTCACTTTACCATGTGAAAATAAGCTATTGTTCTTCTCTCTGCATCTTAACTATTTGATTACCTCCAATGTTCCTACTATGAAAAAGTTTCAATCGCAGCCAAGAAAAAATAACCCAGAAGGGTGAAAGAAGAAATGACAAACTGGAGTTTTTCAATAGACACAGAAATGTATGTAGCCTGATGTTTCTAAAAAGGAAATAGAAACAGCTCAAGATCATAGCAGCAAAATCTAGACTACGAGCCTTGGTCCTTCACATTTCATCAGTTACCAGTGGCTCCACTGAAATAGAAAGGTTAGGGTTAGTCATTACTCAGTGGAAAGTTTTGTTGAAGGAAAAAATATATATACTTATGGAATATCTCGTCCAGACTACAAATCACTTTACAAGTGACAATCAATTAGGACCCATAACGTATGCACAAGGCGGTTCTACCCCACGTTCCAGCAAAACCTTGCTGAACCTAATTATTTCTTTGGACAGATATTTGAAGCAGAGTACTGCGACACTGAAATTTCGTGAATACTTTTTTAGAACAGATAAAAGCCACTTATGCATGTTGAGGGGAAGGACATTCCCTTTGTTTAAGCCACCTAGAAAAGTAGCAGAATACATCTAATAGATTTGTCATATATTATAAGCTCCTCCTCTTTGGGGAATATGGGTTAAATGAGACACTTCCCACTTGGTTTTAAGACATTTAATGGTATTTTTCTCATTTTTATAATATCTAACTTTGACCAACACAGAGTAGTAATAGTGGTAGACTCTTTAGTTTGCAGTTTATTCAACAAACATTTATTGAACACTAACGGTATGCAGGCATTGCACTTCCTAGAATTGTCAAATCAAGTATTTTTTGTACTAGTAGTGTCACAGCATTAAGGTTGTTGGCAGTGGGTGCTGACGAGGTTGGGCGTGGGAGGTGGAAGAACCACAAGAGAGATTAAATCATGAAACCTTTGTGGTATAACAGAAGGAGTTAAACAGAGAAATTCTAACTCTTATTCTCTAGGTTTATGACATCATTAGTGAGTCCATTAAGTACTTTGGTGATATTGGGGTATTCTATTCCCCCCAAAATTCAGAACTTTTCCAGTTGTGGTCAATGTTGGAGCCATCAGGCCAAGTGCTATTTTCAGCTCCGGCAGCTCCCTTGTTTTGTGAGTTCAGCCCAGACAGGAAACCACCCAGTCTGGGAAGGTTCAGTTAGATCCCAAAAGAGCACATACACTCAGGTGCAAGATCTTCAAGGCAGCAAGGGATGTTACAGTTAATCACACCCTGCCTAAGAAGTGAACAGGCAGTCATTGTTTTTCCAAGAGATGAATGCTACTTAGTGTGTGTGTGTGTATGCATGCGTGCAAATATTCGGGGTAGATCTAAAAGGTGTTTTACAAATCCTGCTGCTCTGCTCCATGTAGACTGTGTAGATTTCCCATGGATTTCCATAGAGAATTGGTGAAAAGCTCAGAAATAGTTTTATTCTAGAAAGCCTTTTTTTCCCCACTGGAAGTGGCTCTGAAGAAAACTTTTATATATAGGGAAAGAATGTCCAGCAGATTTTATAAATAGACAAATACTCTGCCACATACAGAATTGTGGTCTAGGATGTGGAAAACTTCTTTAAGGTGTTCTTGACTTACAAGGAAGAGAGCTTATCTGAAGATCCAATTAAATAAGTCCATCTGGCATTGCTGGCCCTACCAATGCCAACAGTGGCGTCAGAGATTAAGGAAGAGAGGAAGAGGGCACTAGGAGTCATCAGATCATCCAAAAGTATATGTGATATTTGGTATATGCTTATACTAAAAAATTACTTTGTTTATCTGAAATTCAAATTTAACAGAGTTTCCTGTGTTTTCTCTGGCAATTCCATCATTGATACTCGTCACTCACCTTTGTGACTGAGGACTAAGCTCTGTCTTTTGTTTTGTTTTGTTTTGTTTTGTTTTATTATCTTGCCCAAATTCCTATCTAAGGGGTCTGGGGAGTCAGGCCCTATAAACCATAAGTTCTCACCAGATGGGTTTTACTTAACCCTATATATTGTGTTCTACTTTCTAATCTGACTCTGGCATAACATAATGAGACAAGGAAGAAAACCAAAATATTTTCCCCCCAGACATGTTTCTTTGCCATATCTTGAAATGGCTCTGCAAAGCTGTCCTTGGTGGGGGAAAATGTGCATCCGTAAATAATCTGTGTTAACTTAGTTAGATCTTTTTCTTCCAGGCCTTCCCAATCCTGAAGAGATTAAGTACGAGCCTAGCACCTTTTTGAAAGTCTGAATAGGAAACATTTGTCATCTATTGTCTCTAAGGGCTGCCACTATAAGACTTCAAAAGAACCTTCGTCTCCACAATCTTTTATTTTAACCTGAGCATTTCCTTTCTATTGATCGTAGATCTTTAGACAAACTCAACCGATTGTTGATCAGAAAGTGTTTGAATTTACCTATAGCCTGGAACCCCCCCCACCTTTGAGTTGTCCCATCTTTCTGAACCAAATCAATCTATTTCTTAATTGTATTTGACTGACATCTCATGCCTCCCTGCAATGTATAAAACCAAGCTGTACTCCAACCATCTTAGGCACATGTTCTCACGACCTCCTGAGGGCTGTGTCATGGGCCATCATCACTCATATTTGGCTCAGAATAAATCTCTTCAGATATTTTACAGAGTTTGACTCTTTTCATTGACACAACAATCCTCCTGCCTCCGCCTCCTGAGTAGCTGGGACTACAGGCATACGCCCCCATGCCCAGCTATTCTTTGTATTTTTTGTAGAGATGGGATTTTGTTGTGTTACCCAGGCTGGTCTCAAACTCCTGGACTCAAGCAGCCCTCCCACCTCAGCCTCCCAAAGTGTTGGGATTAAATGTGCCTGGCCTGTCTGTTTGATCTTTGTTTGCCCCAAGAGCCTAGTCTAGAGTTCAGAACAAAATAGATCATCTACTAATGTTCATTGGATGAGTAGATGGATAGATTATTAATATAACTCAAATCTTTAATTCTTATAAGTTCTATATTTCACATTAAGTGTCCAATTTTAAGTTCATTGGGGAAATAAAATCCATGAGACCATTCAGATATATGAATTAAGATCAGACTATTTGATATAGGAGTTAGTTTCTGCATTTGGCAGGTTGATACCAAATTGGGGTGAAGTGCTCTCTTGGAAGGTGAAACCAAGAAGTTCTATTCAATCATGAGTAGCTAACACCTATTGAAGCCTCATTATAGGCCACTATATCTTTATATTAACATTTAATTCTCACAAAACCCTAAAAGGTAGGAGATTAACTCTCTCTCACGATGAGAAAAGTAAGACACAGAGAAGTTAAGTAATTTACTCAAGATCACATAGCTGTTACGTAGTATTAGAATTTGCAGCCAGGCAGTCTGACTTCAAAGCTTATATCATAACTATACAGCTACCCAGCATCTCAAATAGAAAGATACTAAGTATTTAACCGTGCTGGCTCCATAGCTTTTGCTTCAGGAAGTAAGTGAATTTTTCTGGAATATCTATGTCCAGCCTTCTTTCTCTACTAGCCAATACTATTCATGAATAGAGCTGTCAGAATCATCTCCTTTTGCAACACTCTCTCTCCCTCTCCCCCGTATAACCCTCAGCCAACATTGCAAATGGCTTTCCAAAATGGTGACAACATAGAAGAGAAACTCCCAATGGAAGTTATGCCCCAACTTCAAAACTTGAAGTAAATTCTCCCTCTCTCCAACCTCTGCCCCAGAAAAGAGAACAGGGTAGAAAAGTAGAAATAATTCATACAGTATAAGAAGACATCTTTTGTGAAACTTGTGCTTGTTGGGTGGAGAGGATGGGACTGAAGATATCTCATAGACTATAGACTCAAGTCCAATAGGTAAACAGAGACCCAGAAAGCTGGACATAATTTATGTTATTAAAAGATGACTTAGGTGATCTCAAGTGACTCATACCACTCATGTTTTAAGGAGAAAATAATTTTGGAAAATTTCTTAAGGTCATTTCACATAGAGAACTATAAAAATATTCGGTGTCATGCTATTTTATCTGCATTTGATGGAGATGTAATATGCCTTTATTATTTAATTTAAAACTAATATTTTAGGTGATGACAGGTTGAGAAGACTGGATTCACAGAACTGGAACTGGAAATTATCAACTGGGAAAATCTAATGCAGCTTGACTGATGGCTGGAAGTAACAGTAAGCTTGAATTAGCATTTTGGAAGGCCAATTCATCAGCTGTCATAAGCCAATGTTAAAGGGAAAAATAAAGTGTTAAAACATGAGATCTTTCACTTAGAAAGAAGGAAAAAATGCTACAAAAGGCCAATGGCTTCATATTAAGAGACATTTCCAAAGAAGAGTGTCCAAAGTATATCCTAAAATTTGTTTTTCTCCAGAACTACTTCTAAAGAAAACTAAATAATCATTCACTTGTAGTGAATGGGGTAAAATTCTCACTGGGCAAATAGGGATAACCAGAGTGATGCTTTATTTCCTAAGATTATTTGAATTTCATGTCAGGGGGCTTTCAGTTCAATGTACAGTGACCTGTATTCATTTCTATTCCATCATCTACCCACATCTTGCCACAACAGCCCACTGGATTTTGGTGTTCCAGGGCTTAAAAACACAGCTGAGGGATCTGCTACTTCAGAAACATTGAAAATCACTGGCACTGTCTTGGGATATCAATGTCCTATGTTCCATGTTCCTCAACCAAACAACCAGATGCCTCAAATCCATGACACTTTCAACATGCCAAGTATGGTCAGGAACAAGAGAAATGCCTGCTCTATTTAACCAACACCACCCAGGCCATAGGGTCTTCTCACAGTCAAGCTCAGTAGATACAAGCAAACCGAAACACAGGATGCAGTAGGGTACATGATCCAGGTGTGTAATTGCCCAGGTCTGTTGATCCATTTCATCTCATCAGGATGCAAAACCTCATTTTCTCAAAGCAAAACTCTCAGCTTCACTCCTGGGTGGAGGTGAGGGGGGGCACATAGATCAAAGACAAATAATGAGAATGCAGAACTTCCTGTGCCCGCCTTTCATGGAAGGGAAACTCTTGGGTAACCTTATCAAAGTGGATATGACCAAGGGGTACCAGTCTTTATGCTTTGGATCTGATGCAGTCTCAAGTCAAATTGATTCCCTCATTAAGAAATATCAAGAAAATTTCACACAGAAAACACTGATGGTACAGGGAGATAAAGGATAGAAAAGGAAAAAGAAAAGAAAAAATCAGAGCAAAGTGGGTAGAGAGGTTCCCTGAAGCCTTGCTCAGACTGAGACTCTGAATCTCTGCCAGACCATGTGAAGCTTGCTGTTGTTTTTTAAGTCTCTGTTTCATTAAGACCAGGAGTTGGGCAAAGTTCCCTCTTGATCATGGGGCCAATCTGCTTCTCTGTTATTGCTACCATTGAGAAGGAAAGAAAAAAAAACATATTTGGCATTATAGCTTAGACAAATTTACATTTCATTGTGGAAGATTTGTGTTTGTTCAACTTTACTCAGTTCCGATCTGTTCCAGCCAAATCACTTTTTTTTTTTAATCCTTCTTCCTCATTATAGTAGGGAACAAAAGAAAAAGACAGGGGATAGAGATGGAGAGAGAGAGAGAGAGAGAGAGAGAGAGAGAGAGAGAGAGAGAGAGAGAGAGCTAGAGCTAGAGCTAGAGATAGAGATAGAATTAGGGATAGAGATGGAGAGGCAGGGAAGAAAGAGAATATAGGCTCCTTAGGGCCCAGTGAATTCTGCCCATCCCCCTTTGGAAGTGGTATATTTCCTATATGTGTTCAAAGATTTGGAACTTGGGTTAAACTGTGTCTTGATCACCAGTTGTTTCAAATATGGAAAGAAAATAAAGAGTCCTTATGGCTCGGTTGTTTTTTAAAGAAATAAAAAATCTTACATGAGGCTGAATACAACACATATAGGACTATCTTGGTTTCTACCCCCAAAATAAACCCTTGTTTCTAATATGACAAAAGAACTTCATTATAGAGTGATTATATCCATCACACTATTCCATGTCTTGATCTTTTAAAGGAACGTTAACAGAGCACCTCAGGCTTGACCAGTTGTAGACAATAATTACGCCTAGTGATGCCTTAAGATCCTGTGACCAAATGATTCATGGCAAGCCCCATTCAGCATTTATCAGTGTATTTGCTAGTGGCACAAAACAGTCCCTATTTCAGGAGAAGGTGTAGACCACAGAAAATGAAAGACAGAAAACCTGGAAAATAAAAATTTCGTCTTTGAAACTGGCATTAGCAGACTGTAATATTTAACAATAACAACAACAAAATCTAAATAAATAAAGGAGGGCTACAAGACTTCAGTTGAAACCAGAACCAATTGTCCAAGCACCTTATCAGGCATGATCCGAGCCCCGAGATGGAGGTGAAGTGAATGAAGTAAGAGATCTATAAAAATCAGATCCTCAGAGCACGCAAATCAACCCTTCTCAGGTTCTTATGCATTTGGCAAAGGTCTACTGCATTTGGAATTATTTGACTTAAAAAAAAAAAAAAAAAAAAAAACTGGTGACTATTGACTTCATTTTCCTTAAAAGTACAGATAGACATGTGTACACGTATAGCTCTATAAATACACATTCCAAATAAATTAGGAAATGATATAATAAGTTTAGCATGGTAGTTGCAGTCACTTGAACAAAAGAAAAAAAAGGAAGAAAGATCTAACTGCCTGTTTCTGGCTATTTAAGGAATTTAAAAGACCCCACACAGGTTTATCCTCGTAATGCATTCTGAGTTTGGGAACTGAATATCCCCCATCCTGATCAAAAATGACCAAAATTGATTTGGCCAAGTCTCTGAATTATAGAATATTTCAGAGCATGTTTTGAATATTACCTGTTATTTGTCCTATACAGCCAGAAAAGGCCAACTCAGGAGGTAGGGGGTGGGAAAGGGAATGAAGAAAGAAGAAGAAAGAGTAGGGAGTGCAGGAAGACAAGCAGGGAAGATAATTGGGGGGAGGTAGATAAGAGGAAAAGAAATAAATAAAAATTATTGGCCAGGCACAGTGGCTCATGCCTGTAATCCCAGCATTTTGGGAGGCGGAGGCAGGCGGATCACGAGGTCAAGCGATCAAGACCATCCTGGCCAACATGGTGAAACCCCGTATCTACTAAAAATACAAAAATTAACCCAGCATGGTGATGTGTGCCGGTAATCCCAGCTACTTGGGAGGCTGAGGTAAGAGAATCACTTAAACCCAAGAGGCGGAGGTTGCAGTGAGCCGAGATTGTGCCATTGCACTCCAGCCTGGGTGACAAGAGCAAAACTCCGTCTAAAAAAAAAAAAATGGTACATTATAAGAAAGAGGTGATACATTTCCACCAATCACCACTAAGAACCTGATATTTTCACCAACCACAGTGCAACGTGCATGACTTAGATCCAGCCCCTTTAAGCCATTTACCTAATGGATGATTCATACCTCCGATCAAACCCAAGCTACAAGTAGCACACTGAATTAACTTAAGAGGGATAAAATAACCCACTCTAAACTCTCTTCCACTTGTTTCAAACTGAATTCCAAATCTCTTTCGCTTTCTTAGGAGACTCTCAAAAACTGACCTGTCAGTAGCTGAGACTTACTGAGACTTACAGACACTGAGACTTACTGTATGTCCAGAGGATATAAATGTTAGTCATGGTACAATTTTTTTTCCTCAATGCATTTCACTGTGTAATTGTTATAACAGTTTTTTCTTCATCCACATTTACCTTAGCAGACAAATGACAAGACAGGAATTCCAAAAGAATTAGAACTTACTTGATATCAATAAGTCAGTGGGAGAAGTGTGAAGTCTTATCTTGGTCAGAACATTCTCATTGACTGCTTAAGTAAACCACATCACCAGATGACTACACCAACCCCACCTAACCCAACACTGCTGTATGCTGAAATAAAACAGAAACCAGAGTAAGTGTCTGAACCACATACTTCCTGGGTGCCTACTGTTCTAAGCACTATGCTGGCTGCTGGGCGAATAAAAGCTGGTAAACAAGAGAGGCATGATCATTGGTTTTACAGGTTTTTCATCTAGAGAGTGAGAAAGTCATTCAGGAAATAGTCATCCAAATGTGTCAAGTACTGTGAAGGGCAAGTGCTGGGTATTGTGACAGCATGAAGTGGGAGGACCTAATTTAGATAAGGTAGAGAGGGGAAAGGTATCAGCAAAGGTCTGAACACGTTGCAAACACCTTATTTTCCATTGCACACTCAAAATCTCACAAAAGTGACATAAAAGACAGTCTGAGTGAGCAAAGGAGTGAGGGTTGATTGATTCATTGGATTTCTAATTTTTATCTTGTTTGAAAGAACTTTATTTTTCTCCAGGTAAATGGGATACAGGATTCCATTGAGAAAACAGAATCAACGAGAGAGAGTAGACGGAGGCTTTCTGAACTGGAAGTCAACATGAGGCATCTACCATAAAGCCATGGAGTAACTATCAGTGAGTTTCTGCCATCAGGTGGGAAGAATTCTCTTTGCTTACGTCATGGTGAAGGGGTATCAGGTGACTGAAGCAGAACCTCACCCAGAAGCCCTGAAACTGGAGGCAAATGCTTTCGGTCTTTATTACAATTCTCAGGAGCCCACATCCTGTTTTCTCCCAGGTTTTCTCCCAGGCTCTGAACTCATCTGCATAGTCAGAATGTTCCTTCCAGCCCTGGGTCTCTGTGCTGGGTTAGGAACTATTTTAACAGCCCCTTGATGCCTCATAGGTTTGCTATGAATGGCATTGTGCAAGAGGGGCCCAGCGCCTGGTGTCTGTTAAATTATACTACTATTTTGCACTTGAATTTCCATACACAGAGCAAGACGTAAAGCCCCAGTCCTTCTTACCAACAGAAGAACCAAGACTAGGACTCAGGTTTCCGATTCCTTACCCGGAATCCTTGCTAAAGCATTTATTTTTGTATCTGTGGGTAGCAAGGAGAAAAAGGCGCTTTCTCTTGTCCAGATTTGAGGTTTGTAAAATATTATGTGCCTTTGTCTAAATTGCAGTGTCACTTTATACAATGTATTTGTATTATTAAAAATTGATCAAGTTAAATGACTGGTAAAACACGTGGTATAGCACCAAACAATTGCCGAGTGAGCTTAAATGCATTTCCAGTACCTGATGTCACAGAATCTCCTGTGAGGCATCAGAAAAATGTTAAGGTTTTATTTACTGTAATAAGAGTCATCTTAAACATATGCAAAATGCATTTAGCCTAATATAGGCTATAAGTGGATAACTGTTTAAACTAAATGTTTCATTTAACTGCCCTTATTAAGTGCTCTGAGAACACAGGATATAGAATCACAAATTGCAGACTTGGAAATGGTCATCCAGTCCAACTCCTTATCAGGTGTTTAAATGTCTCTAGCGATAGAGGTCTCACTACCTCCTAAACAGCCCATTAGGCAGCTTTGAATTTTAAAAGCTACAATCCAGAAGAGTAATAAGAAAGAAAAAAAAAGTCTCCAACTCAACTTCAATGTAGAGAATAGACAAGTTACCAAGAATACAAAATGGCATTTTACCAGGATTGTTAAATGAAGAAATCATCTGTTAAATAAATAAAACATTGCCTTTAAGGGGAGCAGAACCGATGTTGAGCTAATACACCAAGACATTAGTTTAACAAATGTTTATTGAATATTTATTATATACCTAGCATGGCTGTAGGCATTAGGGATAAAATAATGAATAAAATGGACTATGTTCTGGCAGCTTGTAATAGAATAGGTTGTGTAAGGATAGCTTGTACAAGTAATGATAGTAAGCAGTTTTTGTGCTACATGCCAAGTTTTGTTCTAAGCATTTTATGTATGTTAATGTATTTGAACTTCACGACGATCCTACTAAAAGGTACTTTTATTACCCTGTTGTACCCCTCTATATGAGAAGAATGGAGTTTTCCCCAAAGTCCTGAAACTAGCACATGAAGAGACCATGTTGTGCATCCAGGCATCTTGGCCTCAAGCTTCATCTCTTAGTCATAGTGCTTGGCTGTCTTTTAGAAAAGGAGGGGAGGGCCAGGCGGAGTGGCTCACGCCTGTAATCACAGCACTTTGGGAGACCAAGGCAGGCAAATCACCTGAGGTCAGGAGTTTGAGACCAGCTTGGCCAACACTGTGAAACCCTGTCTCTACTAAAAATACGAAAATTAGCTGGGCGTGGTGGCACAGGCCCATAATCCCAGCTACTCGGGAGGCTGTGGCAGGAGAATTGCTTGAACCCGGGAGGCAGAGGTTGCAGTGAGCCCAGATTGCACCACTGCACTCTAGTTCTAGCCTGGTAGATAGAGCAAGATCCTGTCTCAAAAAGAAAAAAAAGGAAAGAGAGAGAGAGAAAGAAAAGAAAGAAAAGGGAAGGGAAGGGAAAAGAGGGAAAGGGAAGGAAGGAAGGAAGGAAGGAAGGAAGGAAGGAAGGAAGGAAGGAAGGAAGGAAGGAAGGAAAAGAGAGGCTGGGCGCGGTGGCTCATGCCTGTAATCCCAGCATTTTGGGAGGCCGAGGCAGGCAGATCACAAGGTCAGGAGATCGAGACCATCCTGGCTAACATGGTAAAACCCCGTCTCTAGTAAAATACAAAAAATTAGCCAGGCTTGGTGGCGGGTGCCTGTAGTACCAGCTGCTCAGGAGGCTGAGGCAGGAGAACAGCGTGAACCCGGGAGGCGGAGCTTGCAGTGAGCCGAGATCACCGCCACTACACTCCAGCCTGGGCAACAGAGCGAGACTCAGAAAAGACAGACAGACAGACAGACAGAAAGACAGACAGACAGAAAGGAAAGAAAGAAAGAGAGAGAGAGAGAAGGAGGGAGGGAGGGAGGAAGGGAGGAAGTGAGAGAAAGGAAGAAAGGAAGAAGGAAGAAGGAAGGAAGGAAAGAAGGGAGGGAGGGAGGGAGAGAGGAAGGGAAAGAGAGAGAGAAAGAAAAGAGAGACAGAGAAAGAAAGAAAGAAAGAAAGAAAGAAAGAAAGAAAGAAAGAAAGAAAGAAAGAAGGAAGGAAGGAAGGAAGGAAGGAAGGAAGGAAGGAAGGAAGGAAGGAAGGAGGAAAAGAAAGAAAGAAAAGAAAGAAAG